>NW_017537429.1:99622-105192 GCF_001853355.1 Bactrocera latifrons
TGCGTGGAAACTTTAGTTTTTATCAGGACAACGATCCTAAACATAAGTCGGGAATTGTTCAGACGTGGCTAATATGGAATTGCCCTCACCTAGTGCAACCACCAGCACAATCTCCCGACTTAAATGTTATAGAGAATTTATGGGCTTTACTGGAAAAAAAATATCAGAAAACACAACATCTCTAGCAAAGAAACCCTAAAAACAGCAGTACTCGAAGAATGGTCCAAAATTTCACCGGAGGAAACCAAAAAACTAGTAAATTCAATGCAAAGTCGTCTCAGAGCGGTTATATCTTAAAATGGTTACCAAACAAAATACTGAAAAATCGAAAGAAATTTAATTTTTTTATACCTTTTATTGCCGCATCAAATAAGCTGCTCATTCCAATAATATTGCTTTTTCATTATTTTTAAGTTTGTGAAAACCAAAATTTGAATTCCAAATAAATGAAGTGTTTGTTTTTAAGAGGAAATAATGCTCTTTATTTTGGCTTTTGATTTTTTTGAATATTTCTTTTAATTCAAATGTTATTAGTATATAAAGATTATTTTTGTGACTGCATCAAATAAGCTGACACTCACTGTACATACATATTACGCACAAAGTTTATTTTCTTTCGTTTATTCTCTCTTGCTCTTCTATTGTAAATCATTCGCAATGCGTAACTAGCTGTCAGAGTTACTTGAAGAAATAATCCATTTTTTTTCTTGAGCAATTAAGAGCTGGATACCAACCTTAAGTATATGAAAATAAGTGTGTGTTGTTTTAAATTGAATTCCGCAGTATAATAAACAAAAATTATGTGTTTAAGGCGGCCTGCACAATCCAAATATTCGTATTTATTTTACATGATCAAATAATATTTATCTTTTCTTTCAGATATTATTATCATTTTATACAAGTAATATTTTTTTCTTTTAGATATTAAAAATTCAATGTAATTATTATTTATATTCAGGTATTAACAACCTTCGTTTTATTTTTATCTTTTTTAGATATTTGTCTTTTATTTTCAGGTATCAGTAATATTTTTCTTTAATACATCTTTTTTCAGATGTTAATTTTTTTTTTAAATTAAATATAATTTTATTTATATCAATTATAATAAATTTTATGCAAATAAATAAAAAAATAAAATAAAAATTTCAAAAATTAGAAAGTTTTGTTTGACATTTTAAAAGAAGGAATCAAAAAATGCAACCCCCATCGATTGGGGATATTAGGGCGAGATATACTTTTTTTTTTTGACACTGCTGAAAGAGCGCAACAACAGGGGAAAGTGGTTAAAATCTTCAGGCGGCCTATGGCAATCTAACCAATTTTTTTTACTAAAATTTCCCTAACTATTTTAGTACCTACTGTTTCACTGGTTTTTTAGCCGCTCGTGGCTGGCAGGGTTTGTCCATGAATACAAGTTAACACATAATGCCCAATTTCCAGTTGGGTACGAATGTGGTGAGGCCAATACAACATCTTGCCTCATCAGCAGATTGTGTGGGCAACGACCGCCACTAAAGTAACGACATATCATTCGCCGTTCTGCAGATTAAGTAAACAATAACAGCCACCAAGGCGGCAAGACGGACGGACAGCAAGCCACACGCAAGCGAGCGTTCTTACATAAACAGTGTCAATAGCCGATTGCGTAAACAGTTGACCAGCGATCGTTGCTTGCACTATCACCAATTGGATAAACAATTGTATGAAGCAGAGTCAGCACGACGCAGACGTCAAAGTCGGCAGCGTCGACTACTGAATATGCGTTCCTAGGGCTTAATGGTTAAGTTAGGTTTTGGGCTAGGTTAGATTTAAGTTGAGCATTACAAAACATACAACTAGTGTAATTATTGCCGCGTCCGACGACCGGCTCATACACATCATATAGTGATTATCTTTTACTGGCGCCCGACGTGGGGCACGAAGAGGAAAATTAGCGATCAACAATCAACAACCCAGCCACAGGGCAACGGAATTACCATATTTATTGAAAAATCATGCAAGTGAATGGCACAGCCAATCGTCATCATTTGTGAAATTAATAAAGCAGCATTATATAAAGAAAGAACTGATCTTTTTTTTTATTTTTTATTATTTTAGTGGCCGTTAACGATTGTGCCGCGTTTGAGTGAAAAAATACTTGTGTGTGTTAGTTGTTCAGGGTCTAATGAGCCACCCCCCTCACGATAAAGAGCTTTATGATAACTCAGTGCAGGAATTGATAAACCATACTAGCAGGTTACGTGTGGCAGACGTAGTGGAAACAGAAACGGGTATGGACGCAAGACAGGTAAAAGTGGTGTTAGAAGCCGCATTGGCGGCACAGGCCGCTCAATGGAAACAGGTTATTGATGAAAAATTAGTGAAGTTAGGAACGAGATGAGTGCATTGAGCGTCACGAGCCCTGAAGTTGAAAGCTACCAGAAAATTGCGATAATGCAGGGAAAATCATGTAGAGTTTGATGGTAAACAAGAGGAATATATTTCGTAGAGGCAGGCAGCGATGGTCGCCTACGAATTATTTGAAYCTTATGAAGGCAGCGTAAAGGAATACGAGGCAGTAGGTATTATTCGGAATAAGATTRKGGGTTCAGCGAATAATATACTGGCCTCATTTAACACAGTTTTAAATTTTAAGGCCATTGTGGCACGATTAGATTTCACCTACGCTGACAAAACTCCAGTGCGCATTCTCCAACAARAGTTAGATACCTTGCGTCAGGGCGATTTGAGCTTGTCACAGTATTATGATGAGATAGAAAGGAAACTGACCCTCATAATAAATAAAACGCTTATGACATATGATGCAGCTGCTGCAGCTGTCCTAAATGAAAAATTTAGATGTGATGCCCTAAACACGTTCGTATCGGGTTTAAAAAACCAGTACACCAGGCTGTGTTCCCAGCTAGACCAAAGGATCTACCAAGTGCCTTGGCACTAGCCCGCGATGTCGAGTCGAGTCACGATAGGTACATGTTCGCGGCAACTTACGCTAAAAATGCCGAAGAGAGAGCTCAAAGGTCAGGGGGTCAAAAATCCCAAACTCGGCGGCAAAATAATTATACACAGTGGCGGCGATGCCAATCACGCAAAAATCCACATTACTTCAAGAGTCAGGGCAGAAATAATGCAGGAAAGGCTTCATCATTTAGGCAACGCGAAAATGATAGAGATTTTCATAGTAGAGGCCCCGAACCTATGGACGTCGATCGTAGTTCGTTTAAATTTAGGCAACCAACGGAATACCAACAGGCACAAGCTGCCGGTATTCACAAAGCTCCCGTTCAGAGATATAAGAGACAGAATAATTCAGAGCGTATGACAGATTTTAGGCGTCAAAGGATCAACAATTTGAATCATTCGGATGTTGATCAGGATTTCCAAACGTATGAAGTTGCTGCCGCAGCTGCAGTAGCAGAGGTAGACAATGAAAATGGAGTTGACTAGGAAAGTAACTCTATTAATTTTTAGAAGCCACTAACGGCTACCATTCCTTGAGCGGACGTTGGCTGGGAAAAAACTAARGTTTTTAATTGACACGGGGGCGGCAAAGAATTATGTCAGGCCCGTAAAGGAGCTTAAAAGCGTAAAGCCGGTAGACTCCCCGTTTAATGTGAACTCTATCTATGGGTCCAATAAAATCAAATAGAGATGCCTGATAAATATTTTCGGGGTAACATCCCCATTCTTTGTGTTGGATAGTCTAACACTGTTCGACGGAATCATAGGCCTTGTCCTGCTAACGCATGTGAGCGCGACTATTTACCTAGACGGAGGCAAAATAAATTATGGTACCATGTCAGAAGATCTGCAATATCATAAGTGCAGCAACGATAATTTTACAAATGTCAACGACATACAGGTACCAAGTTCAGTGCAGGCAGAGTTTAAAAAAATGATCCTAACGAGCTGTTGCCATTTAACACTTCGGTTGTAGCCACGAGCCACGAAGATAACGAGCCTATTTATTCGAAGTTGTACCCTCACCCAATGGAAGTAGCATATTTTGTCGAAAAGGAAATAGGAGAATTGCTACGCAATAAAATCATTAGACCGTCAAGGTCCCCTTAAAATAACCCAATCTGGGTCGTAGATAAAAAGCGTTACGACGAGTTAGGCAACAAAAAGAAATGTTTGGTTATTGATTTTAGGAAGCTCAACGAGCGCACTWTTGCCGATAAGTACCCAATGCCGAATATTTCAATGATTCTGGCAAATTTAGGGAAAGCCAAGTACTTTACGACTTTAGATTTAAAGTCAGGCTTGTCCTCGAAGAACAGGATCGCGAGAAAACTTCTTTTTCCGTTAACGGTGGGAAATATGAGTTTTGTCGATTGCTATTCGGTTTGAGGAATGCTGAAAGTATCTTCGAGCGGGCGATCGACGACGTCTTACGCGAACAAATTGGCAAATCATGCTATGACGTCATATTTTTTCGGAAAATGAATCGGAACTTGTCAAACATATAAATTGAGTTTTGGAAAAACTGTGTGAGGCCAACATGAAAGTGTCACGAAAAAAAACACATTTTTTTAAAATAAGTGTGGAATATCTCGGTTTCATAGTAACAAGAGGTGGGGCAAAAACTGACCCCGCAAAAGTCAAAGCCGTTCAGGAATATCCTCAACCAAAGGATTTGTTCAGCCTTAGATCCTTTCTAGGGCTAGCAAGTTATTACAGGTGTTTCGTAAAAGATTTCGCCTCCATAGCAAGACCTCTAACTGAGATCCTAAAAGGTGAAAATGGCTCAGTAAGTAAACACAAGTCTAGAAGGGTACACATTGATTTTAGTGAAGCGCAACACAATGCCTTCGAAAGATTAAGAAACATTCTGGCATCTGAAGATGTCATCTTAATGTATTCGGTTTTTAAAAAACCATTTGACCTAACGACAGACACTTCCGCTCACGGCATTGGCGTAGTCCTCTCGCAGAATGGTGTGTTGGAGAGCGAACTCAAATCTGACGCGGCGACAGTTCACAGTGAATTGTCACTGACCTACATGGTCGGAGCAACAGAAAAACCCATAAACTGCTTCAGGAATTAAATAGTTTTGGATGAGTCGCGTTTTCCTTTGTGTCTAAATGACTCTCAGTCTACACCGTCATGAAACACAGCTACATCACATTTCAACACCCCACATTGGCAGACAAAATCATCATCAAACRAACAGCACACCTAACTCACCACTCACCTTCCACATCACACCAATACACTCAAAAATGGCACCACACTACCAACTAGAACACAACTTTTTTCATAAAAAAGGGACGGACAACTCCAGCACCACACTTCGCCTTTTGCTTCCGTACGAGTCGAGACTCCCAGCCCTTGTGCATACGCTTCGCATCATCTTTTTCTAACTTTTTGTTTTATAACATTGTGAGAATACTCCGTAATAAAATATAATTACCAACTTTACAATTTCAAAAAACACCTGTTGCGTTATTTCTTTTCTAACCAAAACGGTAAAGTGAGTTTCGAAAACAAAGGGTGAGTTCGCTAATCAGTAGTACATGGTCCTTCGAGCCTACAGAAAGGCATCTTAAAAAAGAAAAAAGAAGAAAAAATAA
>NW_017537429.1:106174-107012 GCF_001853355.1 Bactrocera latifrons
TTTTTTTAATACATATTAACATTACCACTAGTTTAAGCCGTTACTTTTAAGATTTAGGCTAAGCAATTATCTGAAATGAAATAAAGAAGCAATTGTTATTAGACCGCAATCGAATTCGCACGCGTTTCTCTTTTTCGCTATTTCGCCGTCGCAATTTTCTGTTCAAGTCGGTACAGGCAATTGGTTAAGTGAATACTAAAAAAGAAATATTAAACAAACACGCATCCCAAAAAACAAAACTTCAATTCTCAAAAACGCTTGAGAAATTTCATGGCGCCCGAGCTGGGACAAATGCGTGTTAAAAAAAAAGAAAAAGTTAACTGAAAATTTACACTCAGTGAAAAAATAATAGTGCAAAGACCCTTTTCGCAACCACTTGCCAAGTGTACCCTTTTCGGTGTTCGGTTTTCGGAGTCTCGGTGTTCACGGTTCAGTGAAATAAACGAATTAAAAAAAAAAACAAATTAAATTATAAAAAGGATTAAAAATCCAATTATACTTGTACATATACGAATTGCGTGCAGTGAAACCTATAAAAAAGAAAAATACATATATACATACGTGAAGACCAGTGGAAATCTGMAAAAAATTGTATACATACATGTATACATACATACAGTGTAAAGTGCAGTGCTGAAATACTTACCTCAGTGTAAAAAATCAAAAAAGAAGAAAAAGGGAAGTATTGAGGAGTGTGTGCGTATAAACAGTGTAAAGTGAGAAATTCACYAAACACCAAACAAAGATTTGTGGTGATTTATTTATGCGGTACAGTAGTGGTCGCAAATAAAGGCACAAAAGGTTTTTGGCCTACTCAAAAAACAAAAAAAAGGTGTTA
>NW_017537430.1:0-14688 GCF_001853355.1 Bactrocera latifrons
GTGGAGTGCTTTGTGACATATTTTTCATACATCGAGCATTCCACGCTATTTTCACAATAATCCAAGAATTTKTCCTTCATTATTATTGTTAGTTTATGCAAAGAATTATTTTTCACTTTTTACTTTGATATGTTTTAAAAGCGTGTTTTTTAGTTTTTTAAACCATATTTATTTCTCTTCATATTCTCTGTTTGAGTATGTGGAGAACTGTTAAAAATGTTAATTCACAGCGTGAATTCTGTAGTTGTGAGGTGAAATTATAAAATGTTCGACAACCTGCACCTTCTCTATGTTTATACATTCTCTGCTCTATGTTCGTACATTCTCTGGCTAATAGAGCTGATGGAATTGCAGTAAGGAATTCACCATTATCGCTGCTATTTAGCAGAATTGAGCACGTGCAATGGCAGAAATATTATTATTATTATTATTTTATTAGGAAAAATATACAAAATATTATACCTAATAGTAAGAAAGGAGTACAAGCTACTATGGCCATCGCCTCCGATATAATAGTATAAAATTACAAAGTTTATATTTTATTATAAAAATTACATTCTTTTAGAAAATTATATATATTAACCATGTTCACGAAAGATGGTGTATTTAACAATGTTTGATATTTGCTAGAATTAAAGTGGTTTTGCCTAATACTCTCTAGTGCTGGACAGAATGGGCAGGATGGTGTAGGATTGCCGCATAGAAGATGTTGGTGAGTGATTTGCGTGTGTCCGATCCTTAATCGAGTGAAAATTGGTGCTTGCTGTCTTGAGATATTGTTGGGGTAGTATACCTTTTCGCGTAGTTTGTTTACGATTGCGTATTTGTGTTTAAATTTCTTCCAGTCCGCAACTTTCTTTTCATATATGTGTCTGTTTAACATTTTACTGAGGTCATTTTGGACTTGCACCTCGTTAAGAAACGTGGGGGCAGATTCGAAGAATCTTGCCGCGTTGTCAGCATATTCGTTCCCAGGAATGCCAACGTAACCTGGCACCCAGAGAAGAGCTATTTTTCTTTTATATTTAATGCAAATATCTCTAATTTTAGATATTACTATGGAATTATTTCGTATGTTGCGTATGGCGTTCAAGGAGGAGAAGCTGTCTGAGCAAATAAAGAATTTGCCTTTTTGTAAAATAGCATATTTTAATGCCATATATATTCCAATTGCCTCGGCGGTAAATACGGACGAATATGATGGAAGGATTCCGCCAGTAATAGTTGTCTCGTTAGCTGTGGTAACAGCATAGGCAGTGTTAGTTAATTTGGATGCATCAGTGAAAATTTCTTAAAATTTTTTATTCTTATAGACGTTGGTTACTTCTAAGAAGTTTTGTTGAAAAACTGTGTTACTGGTGGTGGATTTTTTGAAATTATGTAGAGATGTATTTATTGAAACATCACTAATCAGCCATTCAGGTTGAGTGTTGGTTGTATAAAATTTCGATGGGATATGAATGTTTCAAGTTTTTGCAAACTGAAAACAGCGGCGGAGGGTAGACTTGAGTTGAAAATTCTTTTTGTGTTTAGCTGCAAGCGTTATACATTTCTGAATGCCAGTGTTTGGGAATTAAGTATTTTTGGAAGAAGTTGTATCGTTTTTTCGTAAACTCTTTCCTTTATTGACGGTAAGCCACTTTCTCCTAAGATACATTTAGTTCGTGATGTAGGAAAAGCGTTTAAACTACGACGAATCGCGGCGTGATATGGAGCCTCCAACTGCTTAATGTTTGTGTTCGAGCACCAACCGTAAATCGGAAGGCCATAGTCTATTTTAGAGAGTATTGTAATATTAATAAGTGTATTTGTATGTATAAATGACCGTTTGCTAGATAAATACTTAATTATGTTTAGTCTACTTGAAAGCGATTTTCTAAGGTTAATGCAGTGATACTTAAACGTAAACTTATTGTCAAAATATATGGCTAATATTTTTAAGTTATTTACACAAGTTATTAAAGTATTGTCATAAATTAGATCTGGGTATGAACATTTCTTTTTTTACAAATATGTAATAATTTACATTTAAAAGTTGAGATAGATGCTCCGGAAAGTGAACCCCATTTTTTGAATTTCGTAAGTACTTCATTGAAAACATCATTAGTTGCCTGCGGATCTTTCAAATTAGTGTAAATAAAAGCATCATCGCCATACATAGTTATATTAATATTTTTTATATTTAGGTAGATATCGGTGAGTTTATCAAAAGCAATAAAGTACTACGGATAGGGGGGAGCCTTGGGGTATACCATTGTTAAGAGGGTTTACCTCGGAAAAAGTCTTATTAACACGAACTCGGAACTGTCGGTGAATCATAAAAGCTTTTATTATCATAAGTTTTTTTTATTATCATAAAAGCTTTTGGACCAACCTTCCAGTCTGCAAGTTGGCTCAGTACTGCGTGAACGGCAACGCGAWCAAAGGCTTTCTCGAAGTCGGTAGCCAAGATTGTGGCGTGGTTTTTTGTGGCTATCGAGTCGGTTACAAAATGTTACAGTTGCAAAATCGGTTGTACTTTGTCTGCTTCTAAAGGCAGTTTGATTATGTTTGATACGATTATTTTTAGTAATGAACCAAATAAGTCGCTTCGCAATAATTTTTTCAAACGTTTTGCTGAGTTAAGAAAGCAAAGAAATAGGTCTATAAGAAGAAATCAAGTTGGACGGCGTATGTGGTTTGATTATTGGAATGACCGCGGCAGTTTTCCAAGCATGAGGATAGTAGCCTTTCGCAAAGATATTGTTGTAGAGGGATAGTAATTTTTCTTTGGCAATTAGGGGTAGATTTGATAGCATCGGATAAGATATACGATCGATGCCAGGTGTTCTGCCTTTGGCATGAACGAGTGAGGATTCCAATTCACAGTATGTTATCGTATTGTCTAACTGAATTGCCGGTAAGGAAAGGTTTATAGGAGCGTAGTGCATGGAAAGCCAACGATGTTTTTCTTGGATGTATTCTTCAGAAAAGTTGCCGTCAACTGAATATTGAGACCAATGTTGTGCAAAAGCTGCTCCAATATCTATGGAGTCAGATAGAACTGTTCCCTCGGATTGAATAATTGCAATGGGGGTGTGGGATACTGGTTAGAAGTTTAACGTCATGCCAAATTTTTTTGGAGGTTGATGAAGGAGAAATAGGCGAGATAAAAGTTTCAAAATTCTTTCTCTTGGCTGCCTTGGCCGCCCTTTTGAAATGAGCATTCGAGTTTTTAAAGTTCATTATATTTGCATCGGTTATGGAATTTCTTAGAGTTTTCCAGCATTAAATTTTTTGGATGCGATGGTCTTGAAGCTCTTTATTCCACCAAATGGGGGAGGCTTTGGAAATGTCTCTTATAATTTGGGGAATTGATTTGTTAGCTGCCGAGCGTATAGTTTTTGTAATAAAAGAGGTTTCTTGGTTTATATTGCCTGTCGGCGAGTATTTCATACTATTTAATATTTCTGCTTGAAATTTGTCCCACCTAGCTAAGTCTGTCTTAAATCGGGGGAGGTGAGTGCATTTTGTAGGATGTAGGACAGTAGCAATGTTGATTGAAATTGGGAAGTGGTCACTACCTTTAAGTTCGGAAAAAACACTCCACTCGATTCTCGGGGACAGTTTGGGAGAAGAAAAGGATAGGTCTACATTGGTGAACGTTGAAAAGTGGGTGGGAGCGCCATTATTAAGTAATGGTGGTTTGTTATAAGGTTTTCAATTATCAAGCCCCTTGGATTTGAGTTGGGAGAGCCCCAAAGTGGGTTCCAAGCATTGAAGTCGCCAACCCATAGAAAAGGTGTGGTAAGCTGATGATATATACCCCTAAGGTCGGATTCGTTAAAAATTTGCTGAGGGGGAATGTAAGTATTAACAACACAAATTGGATGGCTAAGTCTTAATTTGATTGATATGGTAGACAATGTATGTATGTTGTATGTTAAAAAAGTAACCAGTAATGTTTTTTGGATATTTGTTATTGAAATGTGAGTTTGCTGAATACATATCACATCTGGATTCTTTTCATTGATAAGTAATTGCAGCTCATGGTAATTGTTCCAATATCCATTCATGTTCCATTGGATGATTTTTAATACCATTGAAAAAATGAGCGGATAGCAGAACGTGAGAACATGTATTTATGTGAATAGTCGTATATGAAGTATTTCGTTATTCCAGCATTTCCTTTTCAGATGTGTTTTGTTCTTGGGTAGCGAGAACTTGAGAGAGAGTTGGGAGAGGTTGATAATATGATAAGTGAGATGAGAGAAAGAGTATGGTGAGTTTGGTTGAAGAGGTGGATTTATATTATAGTTTGTTTCTATTTCGTTTTGATCTGTGATTGGATATGAGATATCCAAAACTGGAGAGTTGGAAGAGTTATTTTGTTTGTTGGTGATGATAGTTGATGGAATGTTATTATTTATTTTTATTGCTGTATCAGATTCTACTTTCGGGTAGTCTAGTATGTTGGCTTGTTTGCTAGGAGTGGTGGATATGTGGGAAAGGTTTAAATTGTCAATATTGGTTTGTGTTTTGTTTAAGTTTTTTTATTGGCGTTATTGTTGTTTTCATAAATTGTTGTGTTGGTGGAGTTGATTCTATTGCTTGGTGTGACTGTGCTATAGATTTTACTGGTTTTGCTTGTGTTTGTAGTGGATGCAATGTCAGCATATGAGCTATTGGAAGAGTTTATTACGTTTGCTTGTTGTTTGTATATTTTTGTAGCTTCCCGCATTGAACACTTGTTCGTAGTTTTGATTTTTATTATTATTATTTCTTTAGCTTTTACAAATTTTGGACATTCCTTGGAGGAGGAGGGGTGTGCTTGGAAACAATTTGCGCAAAAAGTGCCATCACAGACGGAAGGAGAATGAGGAGGGAGGGAAACGTTTTCAAAGAGAAGAGAGCGTTGGCATTTATTTTTTGTATTCCCAAGAATCTGACAAGATTTGCAACGCATGGGGAGGGGTATATATTGGCGAATTAATACTTTGCACCAGGCGATATCGATTTTATTGGGTAAATTATAAAGATTAAAAGTGAGCCAGACCACTTCCAATGGTAATAATTTCCCATCGATATATTTTTTAAATTTATAAACTTCAACCACTCCTTGGGAGGATAATTCTTTATTGATTTCCTCCTCTGCAACATTGTTGAGAAAAGGAGCGTATGCGGTACCATTCACTTGGTTGAGTGATGCGTGTAGCGTGGCTAATATAGGATAGACGCCTACCAATTGTTTTTCCCTTAGAAATTTTTCGGCTATTTTGTTATTCTTTACCAGAAGCAATAGTTTTCCATCACGAAGAGTGGATATGTTATGCACTTCACTGCTAATTTGTTTAATGTAATGTAATAGGTCTGGAGAGATCAGTAGCTTCAATCACAATAAATTTTGGGTCATCTGCTTTATTTTCAGGAAGAAATGGGAAATCTTCTAATTGAACAGTTATTGGAGGTTTGCGTTTTTTTCTTTTAGGTCCCGTATCAAGTATAGAGAAGCGATTTTCCCTGATATTTGATGGCCTCGGAGCCATCATACACGTGTAAAAGTTTATGTTTTTGAGGTTAGAATGCTAGTGAGCAATGTAAATACGAATAATGAAAGAAATGAAGCACTCGCGAATGGTGAAAAACGAATTAAGTAGTAGATGAAATTAAGAAAAGCACTGCGTAAGCGAAAAAGAAAAGACGTCTTTACGGCACGAGAGATAGTCGATGACTGTGGCAGAAATATATTATATGTAAAACGACTGAATTCATGTGAGAATATATAATGAGAAATGCTTTGAAGAAAAATATAGAAAGTTACACAGAGAATGTAAAAAAGCATTCTCTGAGTCACAAATGGTAAAAAGTTTATATTATAAAATTAAATAAAAAATAGTTTTCAATAAATTATTATGTCAAAAATTATATTAATTTCGACCATTATAAAATGAAGATGTGCCAAATGAACTTAAATGTGCTCATATAAACATTTCCATTCATTCCTTTCATTTCTTCAAAAAAAGATATGCATATGTATTCTCATTATTTCGTTATCATTTCCATATTCGTAGCAATAGAATTTCTATGGAATAAACATATATTATTTCTTTGGCACATTTGTCTGTACTACGAAACAAATACGAACCACATATGTACATATATACAAACATTCATAGGGAATAATAAGTGCCGCACGCATCTTTTCGCATCTCCGTTGTCACGAGCAACCAAGGTCGAAACTGACGTTTTGTCAAAGAGTCAATGTGTCGAAACACTGACGCGACGACAAAGCGTCACAACATTGTATTACTGGTAGAAAATCCAAGCTGTGCCGAAAAAAATTTACGAATGGCCGCCGATTGTCACCGCTTCCCTTGAGGCTGTAACAGCTTCGCCTACAAACTAACGTAAATATGTACATTTTTATATGAGCTGGCATACTTATCGACGCAGGTTTTTGCGAGCCACGGAAAAATATTTTAGAATTGACAAATATTATATTATAAATCGACAACAGCTATATGTCCACTTTTCTTACTTCTTTCTTAGAACAAACACCAGAAAAATGTTCAATTTATAATTTTTAGCTTTTGCCATCGTCGCGAAAAGACGCTTGTTGGCAAAGGCATGCTCGGGGAGATGTTACGGCGTCTGTTTTTATGAATGAAGCGTGGACGCTTGTGGAATAAGCGCCAACGTTTATCAATGAAATCGTTTTTGTTGTAAAATTTACTATTTTTCCGCTTCGCCAATTTGGCTGCAATATTGACTTGTGATGCTTCCGCTATTTAGACAATTGTTGTTTTTGTAAAACAACGTTTAAAATTTTTGTTGGTGACATATACACATGTGTACGCATATGTATGTTTGTATGCTTATGAATTATTTGTTCGGCAATGTATACAAATATACACTAGCCAGAAAAAGGTTTCGCTCATGGTTTTTTAATTTTAATTTTTCGCAAATAACATTATTAAAATTATAATGAAGCAAAAATTATGGGAACATCAGTTAGCCATAGCTTAAGAAACGCGTGTGCAGAATATTGTACAAATTGTTTGAATAGAAACTAAGATAACGGCGTATTTCCCGTTAGGCTTGAACGAAACGAGCAGAAAAAGTCTCCGCTCATATGAATTGTTTTAGTTTATTTTAACGTGGGACTGTAATAGGATGCTGCTTTATTGATTATTTATTTATAAAATTAAAAATTCGTAAGCTGTAAGTAAAATTTTCTGGTCTTGCAACAGGTTTGTTTTAAAATAATTTATTTTAGTAACAATGAACGAAAAACGAAAAGAAATTGGAGTGGATGAAAGAAAAATTATTTCAAAATTAAGAGAAAGGGGTAAAACTTCGTTCCGGTCGCCCAAAAATATTAACAGACCGGGAAACAAGGAAAGTTATATCTTTGGTTAAAAGAAATCCCCGCCTTACGTCTGCGCAGATAGCGAAAGATGTTAAAGAACGATTTCAAAAACAAATTTGTAGTGATACGGCTAGAGAAATTTTAAAAAGGGGTGCTTTTAAAGCTAGAGTAGCACGTAAAAAGCCGATTGTGTCCCTAAAAAATCGTATGAAGCGTTTAGCGTTCGCCAACGAGCATATAAATAAGCCTCTATCATTTTGGGAATCAGTTTTGTGGTCTGATGAAACAAAATATTGCATTTTTGGAATAAAAGGAAGGCAATTGGTATGGAGAAAACCTGGCACGGCGTTGGATGTCCACAATCTCTCACCGACGGTGAAACATGGTGGCGGAGGAGTTTTGCTGTGGGGGTGTATGTCGGCAAGTGGAGTAGGGGAAATAGAATTCATTGGTTGCATAATGGATAAGTTTATTTACTTAAACTCTGCACTGCTGACATTGTGCGCCTTTGGCTCTTTTATAATGCTCCAAAGTTGTTACATACACCTCCACAATCACCTGACCTCAACCCCATAGAGCATTTGTGGGCTCTATTGGAACGCAGAATCCGCACTCATGCCATCACCAGCAAGGAGATGCTGAAAAATGTCATCCTGGAAGAATGGTCCAAAATATCCACGGAAGAAACAACGAAACTTGTGCATTCGATGCCCAAAAGGCTGGCTGAAGTTCTAAACCGCCGGGGTTATCCTACCAGTTACCAACTACTTTTATTTGTATTGATTTAAAAACGTTTTATTATATGAGCAAAGACTTTTTCTGATACTTAATTTTAGAATTCTCAAGAAAATGTGTTATCTTATTTTCTAACAAACGAATACTCATTAAAAAATTGTTGTGTTATCTTTTAATGCCAATGTTTAAATACATAAAAAAAATAATAATTTGAAACAGCTGTTTGGATTTCATTAAGTTTCAAAAGAATTTGTTTTCATGAGCGGAGACTTTTTCTGGCTAGTGTATGTACATTTAAGTATAAATGAATGTATATGAACATGTAGATCAATGCGCGAGTTAATATCGTTTCCACGATATTAGTTTAAGAAAACAATTTTATTTCTACGCCGAAATGCGTGGCTTTATTGATATTCTTAAAAATTAACTTTAATATAAGATCTTACAGCTATTTATACTAGTGAAATGCGGCTGCTGTTATCTGCTTGAAACTTCTTTGTTGTAATTCAATATCCGTTATCTTGCTATCACTTGTTTGTTATACAAGTAGAAGAGATGCGGAGGTAGTTATCGCAGTGGATTATTCCATTGCCAGATGTTTGTCGTTTATATGTTGAGAATGCATTTCTAGATAATGCATGTTTGGTTTGTATTGTAATAATAGTCCATTTCTATTGTTCGACTGATAGTGCATGTCAATCATCGGTTTACATAGTTCGTTCGGGATGTATATTAAAAGATAAGATATATGTGAGTGTGTGTGTGACCCGGAGCGAGGCTATGTCGTTTGATTTTCTGCTGCTCATTTGCCGGATCTGCCGATATCGGACCACTATAACATATAGCTGCCATACAAACTGAATGATCGGAATCAAGTTTTTGTATGAAAAATTTGCACATTTCACAATGTTTTTCCACAAAAGTTGGCACAGGTTATTTTCTAAAGCAAAAATGTAATCTCACTTTCACATTTGACAAGATATATTCACGAAATAAGATATGGATATTTTTCTGAGTCAACAGTGTAATCTCCGAAGAAATTGTTTAGATCGGTTAACTATAGCATATAGCTGCCATACAAACTGAACAATCGGAATGAAGCTCTTGTATGGAAAACTATCACATTTGACAAGATATATTCACGAAATTTGGTATAGATTATTTTTTGAGGCAACAATGTAATAACCGAAGAAATTGTTCAGATCGAATTACTATAGCGTATAGCTACCATACAAACTGAACGATCAGAATCAAGGAAAACTTTCACATTTGACAAGATATATTCACGAAATTTGGTATGGATATTTTTCTGAGCCAACAATGTAATCTCCGAAGAAATTGTTTACATCGGTAAATTGTCGCATATAGCTGCCATACAAACTGAACAATAGGAATGAAGCTCTTGTATGGAAAACTATCACATTTGACAAGATATATTCACGAAATTTGGTATAGATTATTTTTTGAGGCAACAGTGTGATCGTATTACTATAACATATACCTGCCATACAAACTGAATGATCGGAATCAAATGCTTGAATGAGATACTTCCTCATTTGACGATATATCTTCACGAAATTTGGTATGAGTTATTTTTTTATAGAAATAATGTAATATGGGAAGAAATTATTCAGATCGGCTCACTATAGCATACAGCTGCCATATAATCCGATCGATAGGAATCAAGGGCCTGTATGGAAAACTTTGGCATTTGACGTGGTATTTTCACGAAATTTGGTATGGATTTCTTTCTATACACATAAACTCTACCTGCTTCTTTTTCAGTGGAATTGCAGCACATGCCAAAACAAAACTGATGTTTGATTTCCTTAGCTATTCCTATAGCAGTCCACTAGTGCAGCTCATGCTCGAAAATTCCTCAGGGCGCAATCCGCAGGAATTTCTCTAAAAAGAATGCGCTCTTCGCGATTTCCCTTCTGAACTTTGTAAGTGTCAGTATATTTGTTTTATCGGTGCGAAAATGAGCTTCGAACAAAGAGCCAACATTAAATTTTGTTTTACCATTTCACCGAAACGTTTCAATTGATGAAACAAGTTTCTTCTTTTTCGGAAAAAAGCATTTGCCCATGAAAGTAAAGCGTTATGCAGACGTTCAAAGCCATTCAAAAGGCTTGCACCAGCATACTGTTGAACTGTCATTCGACATGCTTTTGGGCCCTGCAAAAAGCTGTATTGAAGCAGAATAAGACAATTTTGAATAAAATAAATTTATTTTGCCGAAAAAACAATTTGTTCGGTTTTTTAAGTCCTGTCAGATAATATTTATCTTTTTTCAGATTTATTAGCATTTTCATTTAACTAATATTTTCTTTTAAATACTGTAAACTAGGAACCGCGGCTTAAATTCACGTATAAAATAGTACTCAGCTCTGGTTGCTCAGAGCTCCTTTATTTATAGATTTCCTTATCCTAATTCATGTATGCACGACATGCAGAGTGCATACACATATCTAATACTAATCTACTGTATGTACACATATCTTAAACATAAGTGTTCCCAACAGCATACACAACTATTTCTTATCTATTATTAGTTTAGGATCATTTGCTATCCTTTACATTGCACATTATTATTATTTAATTGAAAAGGATAATACAATTACCCCTTAACATTTTAAAAATTTTACAGCATTAGCGACTAAGGCCATCAGCTTCTTAATATTAAATATTGATAAACTAATACACAATGGTTCAATTATTTTGGAGTATCACACTTCAAGATAGATATGTAGCGTACATACAAATTTAATAAACTGTTTTATGTTAGTATGTGTTACGTTTGTTAGTAATTCTGCTAAGTTTAAGTTGAGACGGTTGTGTTCCAATGATGTGCAGTTTTGTATTAAATGTTGAGTTGTGAGATTCTCGGTATTACAATATGGGCAAACTGGTGTTTGGGAGTTTTGAAATATATGTTTGTGTGTTAGTTTGGTGTGACCCAACTGAAAGCGAGTATATACAATACAATGTCTTTTGGATATAGTTGTAGGGAAAAGAGGCGATCTTCGTTGAGGATTTATTATTTTGTAATAGTGGGAGTATTGGCTCCAGTGTTTATTTTCGGCCTCACGATAGGACTTTTTAGCAAAATTTTTAATGTCTTTTTTATTGTTTTAAGGGAGCTCTGGTCGCATGTTTTGCTTGGGAGTCGGCTAGAGTATTGCCTTGTATACCAAGGTGGCTGGGTATCCATGATAACTTAGTTTTACTAATATTGTTGATGAGGATATCTCTAATTTGAGAAACAGTAGGATCAGCATAATTGACGTTTAGTATGGCTTTAAGCGACGATAAAGAATGACTAAAGATGAGATGCTTACGTCTACTCTTTTTTGCTATTAGGCAAGCGTGCACGATGGCTGCTGCTTCTGCCGTGAAAATTGAGGCAAAAGGAGGTATTATAGCTGACATTATTACACAGTTATCCTTAAAGACACTGGAGGCCACATTATTATGATCCTTTGATCCATCTGTGTAGAGTGTATCTAAATTTTTGGGAGAACTTATTATTTCTGAGAAGTATTTTAAGTGAACGTCTGGTGGTGTAATTTCTTTTTTAAATTTAGCCAAATCCAGAATAACGCACGTTTTCATAAGACTCCAAGGGGGAGCGCGAAGCCTTGGGATCACTGGATTATTTAAAAGAATATTAATTTCCTTTGCAGCATGGATCAGCGTTTGTAAGGCTGAGGTTTTTCTGGTTTTTCTTTTCCGGCATAGCCATTGATCAATTTCGTAATCATGCTTCTGGTGATGTAAAGCAATCTGTTTTCTAATGTAGGTAACCCGTCTTCAGCTAGAATGTTTGTTATAGGGGTAGTACGGAAAGCTCCAATGGCAAGTCGGGGTGCAGTGTGGTATGCTGACGCCATCTTTGACCAGTTTCTTTTTGATGTTTTGCTGAATATGGGGAATCCATAATCAATTTTTATTGATTATTGATTTAATTATGTGAGTGAGTGAGTGTATTGGAATTACTTTCTAATTTTATATTGCTGAGGCACTTGATTACGTTTAATCTATTATGAAGTGATGAACATAATTGTGTTATGTGATCATTCCATTTGTACTTTACATTTATAATATTACAGTTATTGAAGCTTAATGAGATATTATTACACTTTCGTTTGTTACATATGTGTAGGTGTTTAGATTTACTGGGTGAGATTTTAGTACCACTGATATGACACCAGCTTAAAATATTGTTAAAAAGAGTGTTAATTTGGTTAGTAAAAGTATATGAATTTCGCACGATGTAGAAGATATGAAGATCATAGGCATATAGTAAATGTTTAAAGTATTTATGCTCATTTATAATACGGCTTAAAGGCTATAAGGAAAAGTGTTACGGACAAAGGAGAGCCTTGTGGAATACCGTTTTCAATTGGACATTGCTCACTTATAACACTATTAACTTTTACGAGAATTTTTCGATTAAGAAGGTAGTGCCGTATATAGTTAATTATTTTTGGACCGCGTTTCCAAGTGGTTAATTGTGCTATGATAGTGTGGAGACCAACTCGGTCGAAAGCTTTTTCCATGTCAATCGAAATAATTGAAAAATGGTTTTTTCTAGAGAGAAAGTTTGATATTTCCTCATCTAAGGTAAGAAGAGTATCAATTGTACCGCTGCCAGGCTTAAATGCTGTTTGTCGATTAGAAAGTAGATTATTATTTAGGAGGTACCACATTAATCTCCTTGCTACCATTTTTTTAAATTACTTTTGATAGACATGGAATAATTGAAATTGGACGATAACCTTCAGTGGTGTTTTTTGGTTTATTGAGTTTTGGTATGGGGATAGTGAGACTTGTTTTCCAAAATTGAGGAACTACGCTATTTTTAAATATTATATTGTATAGTTGACATAGTTTAATTTTACCAATGGGTTTTTAGTTAGTTTTACCTTTCAGTGTAAAGAGGCAAGAATTAAGTTCAAGTGTAGAGAATGGAAGATCTATTTGCTTTGCTTTTTCAATTAAGTGGTAATTAATATGGACAGAATTAATATATCGATTTTCAGTTTTTCGACAAGTGCTCGCTCTGAGAARTCGTGTTTCGCTCTTTACGTATTGTTGACATTCTGCGCATCGTACATTTTCGGATACGTACACGTGTTTACATTTCCAATCTTTTTGAATTCTTTCAATCCATAAGTTTATTGCATATAAGTGCATCAAGTGTGAAGATTTGTTTAATATGGCCCCTGGGCCGCCCAACCTTGGGGTAACAGGTTTGCATTGCTTTCCCAGCCAAAAGGAAAGAAACCCACCTACTCCCCCCTCAACTTTCCTGACCTGCCGCAGGCCAAGAAAGAAAACCCGAAATATATTCTCATTAATGCAACGGACCCAAACAAGCCAATTTCGAAGTATTCTTGCTTCGCTGTCCACAAAGCCTTAGAAGCTATTAGCAAAGAAATCATCTCAATTTCTGAGYTGCGTGCTGGTAATCTTCTGCTGCTGGTAAAAAATAACCAAATTGCCCAAAAGTTCATTTCAGCCAAAAAACTTCCTGGTGTGTGTGAAATTGAAGCGAAATACCATGACAACTTCAATAGCGTGAAAGGTATAATCTTTGCTCCCTGTCTCAACAATGTTAGCGAGAAAGAGATAATAGAAAACAGGAGAAGACAAGGTGTAGTCGATGTTTACAAATTTACTAGGCGGACGGAGGGAGTACCACTACCCCAACCCACGGGTGTAGTTTTACTTACSTTTGATCTTTTTGAGTTACCTGAAAAGGTAGAAGTATCTTGGAGAAGTGCWAAAGTAAAACCCTATTACCCCAACCCAATGCGATGCAAATCTTGCCAACTGCTTGAGCATACCGCAAAACGATGCAATAAACCTTCCGTGTGTGCTTCTTGCAGTCTTCCTATTCATTCTTTACCTTGCACACGCACACTATGTGCAAACTGCTCAGTAGATCACCCATCCTCTGCCAACACTCGCCCAAAATATGTGCAAACGAAGTAGATACTTAAAATAAAATGTCAAAATAAATGCTCCATGAGAGAAGCAATTAAACTCTACAAAGCACAATCACCATCAATATTGAACACTTCTTTCGCCGTAGTTGCCAGAGAAGCACAGCTGTCAAATAGTAACGCTATGTCAACCTCCAATTCTCTTGATATACCAACACATTCTTTAGTCAATAAAATACCCATTACGACTTCACACGATCTTTCTTCCAACAACTCACCACCGGAAAACTCACCTCAAACATCAGCAATCAACAAGTCAGCAATAGCTCAGCCTCCTCTTTCACTCCTGCTCCACAGTCTTTCACACACACACAACTTGCCTCAAAATCGAACTAGCAAGCAAGGCATCKCCATTTTAATTAAGAAGTCCATACCACACAAACAAATCCCTGTATCTTCAAATATAGCCACAACAGCAAAAGAAATCTCATTATCTTTCCAATTTTCAATTATTTCACTTTATATACCACCTTCACAAACTTTTTCTTGCAGCGACCTAATAAATGTTTTTCGGACGATGTCCACCCCATTTAAAACCGTAGGCGATTTCAATGCGTGGAGCCCTCTTTGGGGCTCTGCCACCACAAATATCAG
>NW_017537430.1:16988-18284 GCF_001853355.1 Bactrocera latifrons
GTTAGGCCTATTTCTTTACTGAATTGCCTGGGAAAACTACTCGAAAAAATTATAGCCAGACGTATTTCGTGGCATGCCTTAACTAATAATTAGATGAGCCCTCAGCAAATGGCTTACAAGGACGGGCAAAGCATCATTGCTGCTCTTTGAAAATCATGCATATTCAGCCTTAGCAMACAGAAACCACCTCTCTGCACTTATCATTGACTTCGAAAAGGATTTCGATCGGGTTGGAGTCTACGTTGTACTACGGAAACTCTAAAAATGGGGCATTGGGTGCCGTATTCTAAGACTCATTCAGTCATTCCTCACAAACCGAAGATTCGTCTGTAAAGTCAACAACACATTGTCAGACCAGTTTACTGTCCATAAAGGGATACCCCAGGGGTCTCCCTTCTCTGTATCCCTTTCTATCGCTGCTTTTAATGAAGTGAGCCATATAATTAATAAATATATAAATATTGATCATATTTGCTATGCTGATGGTGTGTTGATTTTCAGTAAACTGAATGATTTAAATGTTGTTAAATGGGACTTCACAAATATTCTTAGGGATCTTAATATATGGTCCGAATCTTCGGGCGTCAATGTGGCTGTAAATAAATGCAAAAATTTAAACATTTGTCGCAAGCACAAATGTGATTACTTTACAATTATTTCCAATAACAKCCCTAYCTCAAAYACTAATAGTCTTAAGTTCTTAGGTGTAATTTTTGATAAGAAACTTACCTTCAAGGAACATTGTTTGTATTTAAGAAAGCAACTGGCWGMCCGACTGAATATTATCAAATATTTATCATCTAAACATTGTCAACTCTGCAACTCTAATAAATGTAACGAGGGCGCTTGTGTTGTCGAAGATAGATTACGGCCTTCCYATCTATGGTAATTGCGCGAAAATCCACATCAAAAAACTGTACTCTCCGTACCACATGGCAGTAAGCAGAAGCACTCGCGCATTTAAAAAAATCGCCCACCAAATTAGTCCTAGTGGAAGCCGGCTTACCCACAATCGAAGAGAGATTCGAACTGAACCTGAAACTGAACCTAAGCTTTTTACATGTTACAACAGTACTCTTTACGAAACAGTAAGATCGGACCTCCAAAAGGAAATTAACCCTGGACGCAAATCGTCAATTTCACTGTGTATAGAACTCGCCAGAAAGCTTGGAATCCCCGTGCCATCACTACGGCAGAGAGCAGTATTTCCTACCTGGCAGATAAAGCATACATCGTTCATTTTAAGCTTGGAGAAATTCAACAAAAGTCACACCAACCCCGCCATTTATCAACAAC
>NW_017537430.1:18952-34615 GCF_001853355.1 Bactrocera latifrons
ACTGCCAACATTGCCCGGGGGCTTCACTAACAGTACATCACCTGCTCGATGAATGCCACCATTTCACAGTAATCAAGAGGACTATCTTCGATAACCAAACACCTACAACACTTTTGAAAACTACGTCTCTCGAGAACGTTACAAAAATATCAAAATATCTGGATAAATGCGGTCTAAAACATTGAATATGACATCGTACCAAGCTTAGGTAAGAGTTTTGTTTTTGTTTTACTTAAGCATGTATATAGATTTTATGAAGATTTTAAATATATAAAGCGTGGACATTTTAATTTTAGTCACCTAGCCTTAGATTCACCAGCGAGCCGAAGGTTCAGGCAGCCAATGCTCCTTTTTTCGTGTAAAAAATAATTGTATTATTTTTTTGTATTATTTTTTTCACGTTTATAAATAAAAATAACATATATCGATTTTTTCTATTTACGTATTCATCGCTAAAGTTGCTATTTTTTGAATGATTTGACCAGGTTTTGGCAAAAACCTGTGCTATTTCTATTGGAGTAGAAGTGCTTAAATTTTTGAATTTTCCTTTTAGAAGTAAAGTGAGCTCATTATAATTGTTATAGTAACCATTAAGATTCCACTGCAGAATCTTAAGTACCATAACGAATCAATGAGTGCTAGGTGAGAAGAAACTATTAAAGAAAAATTTGATAGTAAGAGTTTTTTATAAAGCTGTATCGTCAACAGTTCTGCGCTAAGAGAATCTGTTGAGAGAGCTAGACAAGTATTTTGGATAGCAGTTCTGTCTTCGGTGTTTTGTAGTACTGTATTATTGTTTAAGTGTTGAGTGGTAAAGAAGGATTGGAAGAGGATATGTTATGTGAGTGTTTATCAGTTGTGTATTTGGATTGTTGTGTGTATTGTTGGTAAGGAGTATTTCTGTTACTGTTAATAGTAATAGAAGTATCAGAAGATGGGAATTGTTTGTTGTTGTGGTTTGTTTTTTGTTCTATTGGTTTTCTGATTTTTTTTATTAATTGCTTCTTCTAAATTTGCTGCTGGTGAGACGTATTCTTTGCGTTTGTTGTTTATTTTTTCAGTTGCTTCTTTGTAACTACATTTATTTAGTGTTTTGTAGGTTAGAATGTCTTTCCTTTTAAGTAATCCGATCTATGTTGTTGTCTACAGTTACTGCGTTCTACTTTACTACAAGGGGGGGTTTTATGGGTGGAGGAGCAGTATCGGATCGGATTTGCAATGTTTTGCTATATGGCCTAAAATAAAGCAGTTCTTACACTGCATTGGGGATGGGATATAAGGTTCAACTTTAACTTTAAGCCAAGCGACATTAACTTCTTTGGGTAATTCATATGAGTTAAAGGAACTTTACCATCTATAACTTTTGTAATTTTTTTACACTCTCTGGCACCCTGTTGGCGTAGACCGTCCACTATTTCGTTTTCAGTAAGGCTAGCAAGACAACTTGCATATATAACGCCTTTCACCGTGTTTAGTGTTGGGTGTAAATTAACGGAAATTTCACAAATATTTGATAGTTTTGTTGCTTTAAGGAATTTGTTTGTCTGTTGGTTATTTTTGGAAAGAATGAGGAGATCTCCGTCTCTGGTAAATGAGACTGAACTGGGTGGTTCATAAGTAATCGATTGTAGGACTTTTTGGAGAAGGAATATGTTAATGGATTTTAAAGGTTTTTGACTGTCTTTGTTTTTAATTATTAGAAATTTGGGACAAGAGGAAGAGGAGAGGTTCAAGGTTTTGTTGTTTTTCTTTAATTGTGGGAAGTCATATGGATTATTGAGGTTTGGAGTTTTCCGTTTGGGTGATGGCTCCGCTCTTAAGACTGCGAAGTAGTTTTGGTCACCACCTCCAGGATCGGAGGCCATGATTGATTCACAATACAAAATATTTTTCTTTTTTCTTTTTTTAAATTACACAAAATTCACTATATTTTAGCTAACACTGGTTAATTATAAGTTTAATTGTTAAGAGAAAGTCACTGTCTTATAAAATTGATACTTGACAATAACGAAATTGTTGATAGCGAACGAAATAGGAGAAAAAAGATCACTAAGAACGTGTTTACTGTTCGGTAGTCAATGCAAAGTGAACATTGCACATATTACTGCCCACGTTAAGTGTTTATATTTCAAAAAAACAATTCAAGTGTTTGTAAATCTTGGGCATTTCAATTACATTTTTCTTTAAAAGACTGGCGGATTAAACGCATAATATTTTTTCTTATACAGAGTGGCTGATGAAAGCCGCTACCAAAAAAAAATTAAATAACTTTTTTTCTATTTAATGAATCTGGTTAATTTTTATTTTTTTATTTTGCGGATTGACTTTTACGTTTAACAAAAATGGATAACTAGGATACTGAAACAAGAATTTGGATTGTCCGCCGCTATCACACAGAGAGTATAGGCGCACGTTTGGCGGCAATCCTCCCAGCAGATGGACCATAATGAGACGCGTAAACAATTTTTCCGAGCATGGGACAGTCAACAGAAGACCTTACCATCGAAACCCTTCAGTTCGAACGGAGGAAACAATCGCTGCTGTAGCTGCTGCCATAAAAAACAATCCACGTGTTTCGACAAGAAGCTCGTCTGCTCAAATGGGTGTAAGCAGGCAGTCATTACAGTCAATTATGCACAAAGATTTGGACTTATTCCCATATAAAATTCAAATGGCCAACAAACTGAACGCTGCAGACTTGCCGATTCGCTTGGAATTTTGCCAGAAGATGCCTCAAATGGTGGAAGAGGATGGAAACATGTTGAACTGTCTTTTCATGTCTGACGAGGTCCATTTCGATTTAAACGGCAACATAAACAAACAAAATTGTTGAATATGAAGTGCTTCCAACCCACAGATAATCCATGAGACGGAATTGCATCCACTTCGTGTCACGGTGTGGTGCGCAGTTTCATCACGCTGCATTGTCGGGCCCTACTTCTTCGAAGAAAACGGTCACACCGTTACGGTTACTGGAGACCGTTACTTGAGCATGTTGAGAGCGTTTTTCTACCAGAATTACGCCGAATGAGAATTTCTTTCAACTCTGTGTGGTTTCAGCATTTTCTTTTTTAAAAAAGACTCCAGAAATATTTTTAAAGTAACTCATATTTAAATATTTTATGCACGGTAAAACCATAAGTAAGCCTAACAAAGTCAATAATTTATATTTTTCTTGTTTTTAAGTTCGAGTCGACCGCATCTCTCTCTCTATTGGTTAATTATTTATTTTTTCTTCGGTAGGAAAAAGGTAAACAATGTGCATTGCTCTTTACGATGTGCCATTGCTTATAATGACGTTTTCAATTCGTCCTCTCTTCCATTGCACTGGAGGAATATTTTGTTCTTTAAAAAGTACCAATGTACCAGTTATAATATCTTCAAAATAAACTTGCCATTTATTTCTTTTTTATGGTTTACTATTTTTAAGTTTTCTATCTAGAGAGATTAATCTTCCTCTTGGTTGTGTCCGAAGCTTATATTTTCCTATTTGAATGGAAAGGCTACAGTAAACTTACTATCTGCAGAAAATTTTAAATTATTACGAATCTGCTTCTCGTATTGTGTTTATTTTTTGGTTTTGTTAACACATCTTTCAAGATTCTTTTTTCCAAAAACTATTTTCGTTGATTATACAGATTTTTATCTAAATATGTTACAACACCACACTGCTCTAATTTGGAACTTATGTTAGTTGATCCGTATATCAAACACCCAAACACGCTGTTTTGGGGTTTGTAATTAACATTTTCAATAGTTATTTTCTCTTCTCTTAACAAATCAAAAAATATGTCCGCACCTAATAGTAAGTCAATCTTACCCGGAACACCAAATGAAGGTTCGGCCAGCTTTATATTCTCTGAAATTTTTTTTTACTTTTATGTGTTCTGTGGGCATATTGGACACAATCCTTTGTACTATATTTTCATTGAAGACTAACTCTTTCATTTATACTTGTCTTATTTTGTCCAACTCCTTCAATAGTCATAGATTCTTTCCTGGAAGGAAGCTTTAATTTATTTTTCAGTTCTTTGGTTATAAGGTGAACTTGAGACCCGTTATCTAATAAAGCACGTGCCTTTATTATTCTTCTGTCACGACCTTTTATACCAACAATTGCTGTGGTTAGCAGGACACGTTTAGAATCATTTTTTAATCTCCCATTTTTAGTATTTTTAATCACTTTCCTTTTTGCTTGAAAGGATTTGTCTTTGTGTAGCCTTAAATGATGGTTTCCTTGACATGTGGGGCAACTTTCGCCTTACATTCTTTTATATTGTGCCCTGTTTTAAGACATTTGGTGCATAATTTGTTTTTCATTACTGCATCCCATTAGTCCTGTGTAGAAAGAGCTTTAAATTTATAACAATAAAATATATTGTGTGAAATATTACATCCCATTATGCATTTCAATTCTGCATTTTGAAATGTTGGTGATGTTTTTGAAGCTTGTGCTGCTTCTAGTGCATTCCCTTCATATATCAGAAACGACTGAAGTAAATTTAAGGTAGGTATTTCCTTAGGGTTTTTAAGGAAATTTTCATACCTAAGTCTTAAATTGTTGCAATACATCTTACAGCCGATCCTCTTAATTTAGTTTTTAAAATACACATTTTATACGTGTCTGAAACATTTTGAGAAAATTGGCAGCCCTGTTTTTTTTGTTAATAGACATTTGAGTTTGCAAAATCTATTTCTTAAATCATATTTACTTGTTAAGTCTTAATTTTCGTGCTAATAAGTTCAAGCACAGTATTACGAGATTTTTCTATTAGTCTCTCTGTGCTGTCAGAGAGCATATTTCGTTCATTTCGCAGTCTTCAATATTTTCTTCTAATTCTGTTAACAAGAATTGAAGCCTGCGAACTAAACCAGGATTTGGAAGGTATTCCATTTTCCTGGGAGCACTATTTTCTTTAATTATAGCAATCAATTCGTTTAACTTGGCTTACACTGTCAAATAGAGCGTACCTACCATCCCTTCTACATCATTTTTAAAACAATTATCTATTTTATTTTTGCGATCTTTGGACCATTCTAAATGGTTGCGTTGAAACTTTGACCATTTTTTGTCCAAACTATCTTGGAGTTTTTCCAGATTTAATAATTCTTTATTTATATCCATACTCATGGACTTAAAATAAAGTTTTTGCAGTTCTTGTGCTAATTTTATTTGGTTCTCTATTCTCCCAAAAACAAAATAAATAATTGTATATGAAATATAAAAAAAATAAAAATGTTCATACCTTGCTAGGATTTAAATTTGGTTTATGATGTGAATTTGGTTACTATTAAAATTTTTTTTTGCTTTTCGTTTTTTTTCACTCGCATGTTTTAAAAACCTGAGAGGTCACCAACATATAAAGTAAGAACGACGATTTAAATTCACGTATAAAATAGTACTCAGCTCTCGTTGCCCAGAGCTCCTTTATTTATAGATTTTCTTATCCTAATTCATGTATGCACCACATACAGAGTGCATACACATATCTTAATACTAATTTACTGTACATACTGTCTTAAACATAAGTGTTCTCTCCCGAAATGAACATTTATTACGGTGATGATTGAAATTTGTATTTGTACGTGCATATTTGTGCTTACGACTGTATTTGTATGTGTTAGCGATAATGCACATAAATATTTGATATCTGCTTCTATACAGATTTACAAAGAGTATCTTTTTTATAATTTTAGCCCTTAAGAACTGTTCAGAAATCTGAACAAATACTATTCTTTATTTTCAGATTTTAATATTTTTTTTTATAATATATGTATATTTTTATATACAGGTATACATATATTAAGTATTTGGGTAAACTATAATAAGTTTTAATAGTAATTATTAGTAATAATAAAATTAGAATTAATTATTAATTAATAGTGTTTCCTTGTTTTTTCACTTTGGCTGGCGGGGTACATATGTTTTATACTACCTGTGGTTGTTTTTAAGTGTACCATTTAATACATGTGTGTGCTTTATGTTATCTCATGTTTTTATATACTTGCAACCAGTGGCAAAAGAGTATTATAGTTTTGTTCATTTAACGGTTCTACGTATCACGTAAAACTAAAACGATATAGATATAGTTATATATATATATTCGTATAAATGATCAGGATGATGAGAAAAGTTGAAATCCGGCTAACTGTCTGTTTGTCCGTCCGTATCTTGTTGAAACTTGGTATGTAGGTTCTTTAAGTTCGCAACGCTTAAATCTCTCTTGCCTTTTATGACTCGGCTAATTCCGCACGTTCGCGGATTGCGCCCCTCGCATCGGTTTGGCGGGAGGAGGGTAATCGTTGGGTATTATTATATTCCCTTTTTTTTGACTCATCCTAATAGGTATGCGAGGGCTGCTATATATATTTCTGGCCTAATAATGAAAATAGGAATATTTATCAAAGAAAATGGTTTCATTGTGTTTCAAAATTTTCTCCATCAAGATTTATACACTTTGGCATACGCTCAAACCAATTTTCGAAGCACTTTTTCCACTCCGATTTAGACACCTCCAAAACAAGGGTTTTGAATGTTTCAACAGCATCTTCTGGCGATGAAAATCGTTCACCACGCATTATTTTCTTGATGTGTGGGAAAAAGAAGTCATTGGATGCCAAGTCAGGGCTGTACGGCGGATGACCCATCAATTCGACGTTTTGGCCGGTCAAAAAGGCGCTGGTTTGAGCCGATGTGTGAGAGTTCGCATTGTCATGGTGCACAATGATTCGTTTTCTCTTGTTCGTTTTTCGAATTTCTCCGAAGACTTCAGGTAAACAAATGGTGGTGTACCACTCAGAATTGACCGTACTACGTTGCTCAAGCGAAACAGTCGCCACATGACCAGTTTTGCCGAAGAAACAGGCGACCATTTGCTTCGAAGTGCTTCTTCCACGAACAGCTTTCGTTGGATTTGGCTCGTCTTGGAAGACCCACACGGTCGATTGCTGTCTTGTTTCGGGCTCATACGCATAGATCCATGATTCGTCACCTGTGGCAATCTTATAAACATCTTTTGAAGCACCGCGATCATATTTTTTCAGCATTTCTTTACACCAATCCACACGAGCATTTTTTTGAGCGTTTGTCAAATTGTGCGGGATCCAACGACAACAAACCTTTTTTACGGCCAGGTGTTCATGCAATATCGAATGTATGCTGGTGGGAGATATGCATAGGCATGCCTCATCTGAAGGTATGTTACATGACGGTCTTGCATTATCAGTTCACGTACGGCATCGGATTTTTCTGGCACAACGGCTGTTTTTGGACGACCTTCACGGAATTCGTCTTTGAACGATTGAATTCGTTGTACCAGTTTTTCACAGTGCTATAGGATGATGCTTCATAGCCATACAAAGATTTTAGTTCATCGATGCACTCTTGTCGTGATAATCCACGTCGAAAGTTGTGAAAAATGATCGCACGAAAATGTTCACGAGTTAATTCCATTTTTTGGCCGAGATGAATTTTTTAATTCCCTGTAAATAAAACAATTCACGATTAAATGACAAAACGTTCTGAGTGATGTTATGCTAAAAAATGTCAAACTTTTTAATGGAAATGTCAGATTGCACCTGGCAACACTTAGTGTTGCCTACGCCAGAAATATATATAGCAGCCTCCGTATACATAATAATAATATTCGTATTGATCTAGATTTTGAAGAACTCTTTGATATTAATTACAAGACCGATCTATAGGTATACAAGCGAAGGATAAATGGACCGGCAAGCAGATATTGCGAAATTAAGTCATCCCGTCGTTTGTAAGAGCTAAACAAAAATAATAGGGAGTGTTACTTATTTTAGAGTGACGAGTTTGATTACATTTCGAATTACATTAAGCAGTTTTTGTCACAGTTAGCTTGACCATATGTATATTTTCCTTCGCTTCTGATTTTGTAGTGGTAAAAACAACTGTGAACCAAATGAGTTGGCATTAGTAAGCATAAATATAAATGAACTTAATGAAAGAATCTAATATAATAGTAAACAAATATTGCTTGATGTTAAATATCATTTAAACTATGTTTTAATATTACGCAGGATATTGAAATTTTTGACCTGGAAGACTTCAAATATAATGGTGTTAACATTACAGCCTTTCGCTTAGTTGACGTGGAAAGCCAACACTATAAGGAAGTTATCGAACAAATGCAAAAATTACCTCATAGCGGATTGGACTACATAAATGAAAAGCCGTACATACAGGTATGAAATTTAAAAATATTCGGAATTTGATATTTGACATGCAGGACCTGTTGAAAAATGTAAAGCGATAAAAATTTTATATGCTCAAGAAAGCAAGTCTACATCGTTTTAGTAATATACGGTTTCTTGCAGCACCCAAAACTAATAGGGAATTATGTAATGTTATGTGTTATATGTACTATACATGTACAACTATGTCCAGATACGAAATTTTTGAATGGCTCTCTGTGCACCTGTAGTTCCGTCTGAAAGAGCCATTACTTGAGTATAAATTACGATACCTTGATTAATGTGTTCGTAACACTTTAAGGTTGGTATTGCAAATAGGTGGTTGCAACCCCACACAAAAATGTCAAAAATAACATATTACACCAGACAAGAAGCCAGCTCGAATGAGAGAAAAAAATATCGGAGTTAAACTGTATCAAATTAATAGTGCGTTTAAGACTTTCCATCACTATTTTAAAAATGGTCGAAATCGAATCGAATTTTATAGGAAAAAATATTAAATAAGGCATTTTAATGGAACTTATTTGCATATTTGCGGGTAATAACGATTTCTGGCGCTAAAAGTACATTATTCGTATACTTAAGTAAAAGTTTTTAATTGTACTGATTGAAATTCTTTTGGGATTTTGACCACGAACATTAACAAATTTTCTTTATATTCCAAGGCGCATAATTTTATATATTGACGTTTGTTGAGGTCTATGTTGTGATTATAAATTTCTTCATTTGTTAAAATACTTGGGTGAAAAGTACCACTTTTTGCTGGAATAATGTTTCCTGGATCTGATTTACTGCGTCTTTGAGAATAATTATTTTTATTGTTTGTTCATGAAGAATCAATATTTTGTCTGTTCTCTCTCGATACGTTAATGAATTCTTTCTTTCGTCTTCAATAATTTGTTTTAATTTTGTGAACGTGTTCGAAAAGAAATTATTAATTTTTATTGTGGTTTTCAATGTCTATCCATCGTTCCAAATAGAAATCTATGTATATACAGAACCTATACCGTTAATTAATTTTTGTACTCTCGCAACAAAGTTGCTAAGGAGAGTATTATAGTTTTGTTCACATAACGGTTGTTTGTAAGTCCTATAACTAAAAGAGTCAGATATAGGGTTATATATACCAAAGTGCTCAAGGTGACGAGTAGAGTGTAAATTCGGATGTCTGTCTGTCCGTCCGTCCGTCCGTGCAAGCTCTAACTTGAGTAGAAATTGAGATATCATGATGAAACTTGGTACACGTATGTCTTGGCTCCATAAGAATGTTAAGTTCGAAGATGGGCAAAATCGGCACACTGCCAAGCCCACAAAATGCCGAAAACCGAAAACCTATAAAGTGTCATAACTAAGCCATAAATAAAGATATTGAAGTGAAATTTGCACAAAGGATCGCATTAGGGAGGGGCATATTTGGACGTTTTTGGAAAAGTGGCCGTGGCCCCGCCCCCTACTAAGTTTTTTGTACATATCTCGGAAACTACTACAGCTATGTCAACAAAACTCTACAGAGTCGTTTCCTTCAGGCATTTCCATATACAGTTGAAAAATGGAAGAAATCAGATAATAACCACGCCCACCTCCCATACAAAGGTTATGTTGAAAATAACTAAAAGTGCGTTAACCGACTGACAAAAAACGTCAGAAACACTAAATTTTACGGCAGAAATAGCAGAAGGAAGCTGCACGCAGGCCTTTTTTATAAATTGAAAATGGGCGTGGCGTCGCCCACTATTGACCAAAAACCATATATCAGGAACTACTCGACCGAGTTCAATGAAATTCGGTATATAATATTTTTTTAGCACCCTGATGACATGTACGAAACATGGGTGAAATCGGTTCACAACCACGCCTTCTTCCAATATAACACTATTTTGAATTCCATCTGATGCCTTTTCTGTATAAAATATACATTAGAAACCAATGATAATAGCGGAATAAAACTTTACACAAATACGGTATTTGAGCTGAGGTATCCCTTGTGGAAAAATTGTCGTGATCGGAATATAACTTTTCAAGGTCCCTGATATCGAACACGAAGAACTCAGTGCCTAACCTAACCTAACCTAATTTTTCACCGAAAATATCGGTAAATCTCTCAGATGTTTTCATGTAATTAAGAGGGCATAATTTTTATGCTCTCGCAATAAAGTTGCTAATAACGGTATATATCGTCAGATATATGGTTACATATACCAAAGTGATCAGGGTGACGAGTAGAGTTGAAATCTGGATGTCTGTCTATCCGTCCGTGCAGCCTATAACTTGAGTAAAAATTTAGATATCTCGATGAAACTTGTCATGCGAGAGTATAAAATGTTCGGTGACACCCGCACTTAGCCCTTCCTCACTTGCTTCTACTAACTTCTTTTCTTGGGATTACTGTTTTGTTGTTACCTCTCAAGATTTCAATTTCATTAGATAGGGTGTAGTCATGTAGATGTGAGTAAGTATGTTTGGGAGATTTTTTTTTAGGAGGTCAGATGACGTAACAATCTGTTTAGAGTTGGTGATAATTTCTGCGTATCCATTGTCGCTATGTACTTGATATAATTCCAGTGTGGCTGCATTACTAACTATTACGATTATTTGTGCCGAACCGCTTTATAATTTTTTACGTAACCTGTTTTTTTTTTTTTGCGTGTTATTAAACTCTTCTCGATTTTTATTTAGTTTTCTATGCATTTTTCTTTAGTCTTCTGAATAGTGTCTTTAATCAAATTTTTATCAGTTATTCCATTTATAACCTCAGCAAGTGTGGTTTTAATTGTAGAATGATAATATTTGTTCTACCATTCTGTGCTTTGAAATACTTTTTCCGCTGTCGAAAGGCTTGGTTTTTCAATTTCTAGTACTCTAATTTTTTCGGAGAGAGTATTTTGAAATCTTTCGATATCTGAATTCCCAGTATGAACTTCTATTTCTTCTTTTCTAAAAAAAATATTTTTTATTAATTGAGTTGAATTCATTATGTAATACTAACTTTTTGGGTCTTCCTTTAATAGAGATAGAATTTATATAGAGTAGTCTAAGATTTTGTATAATATTTATACTGTTTCTATCTTCTAGCTGAAATGTCATAGCAAATTTCGCAAATTTGTCTATAAAAGTAAGGAAGTAACATTTTTTATTTATGTATATATCTGCGTTGTAGGGAAGTAGTTAATCCCTAAGGTGATTCTACTTGACTTTGATCAATAAAACTAGCCACAAAAGCCAATGCTGTCTACTTGCAGATTAGAATTTAGATGCGTAATGTGGTCGCAGTTGGAATGACTGAATTCAAATTAACAGGGTACTTAAATATCCAAATTGAGCTACGTGAAATATGAGGATTACAGTTAACGCATTCAAACAATGAGTAAGGTACTTAAATAGTCAAATTGAGCAAAGTTAATATAAAAGGATCACAGTTATAAGTATTCAAACATTGAGTAGAACTGTGGTAAATTTAAATGATCAAAAATGTAAACTTAACATAATGTAGCTTCTGACATTGTCGAGCTTTTAATAATTAACATAACTAACGAATAACATTGTAAAGTATTAATAGTTATAGCATCCGTGCATCTGGTTACAGTCGTTACATCGTCCCCATCTGACTCAGAAATCGTCCCGATGATGAAGTCAGCAAATATTATTTTCGCGGACGTAGAACTCTAATTGATGGGTTGGTATGATTACTGTGGGCATTTACTATGTTGTGGTTGTGTGACATAGATTGTTGCATGCTATTGTTAGTCGTTGTGTTTGCAGATGAACATGCAGCTTTTGGTCGTCCTCGCCTTCTGTGTAGATATTTCGGCTTAGCATTTGGTCCTTCATATAGCGTCAGTGCTACTGCATGGTGTGTTCCAATAGGCTCATCTGGATTATCAATTGTTGCAATAACGTAATATAATGCACCTCTTTTTGCTATGATGCGGTGCGGGCCATCTCTTCGTGTCGAAAATTTCGACGTCACTTTCTCACTACCCTTTCTTAAAAAATGCGTTGTGACAAGAACTGTATCACCAATGTTGAATGAAGGCTGCGGTCGCCGCTTCTTATCCCCTGCTAATTTAAGTGTATTGACAAGTTTGGTTAAATGCGGAGTTATTTGTGGTATAAAGTTTTCTGCTTCGATTACTCTTTTTAAATCGTAGTGTGTTTCGAGAGGGCTTCTTAATTCTCTGCCGAGTGTAAGATAGGCTGGTGAAAAACCAGTGCTATCACATTTTACCGTATTCATAGCGAATCTTATGGTTGGTAAGCATTCATCCCATGAAGTATGATCTTTATCGACGTATATTGAAAGTTGACTTTTAAGGTCACGGTTTTTTTCTTTAAACGGGGTTAGCCTCCGGGTGATAAAGTGGTGTAAACGTTTGCTTGATTCCCAGACAGAAAKCAAGTTTTTGCATTACAGCTGAAATGAATTGGCTGCCACTGTCTGCGTGTATACGACGAGGTACAACAAATCTCAAAACAACTTCTTTTAAAACTTTGGTTGCGCAAATTTCTGCTGAAGCTTCTTTCAGTGCGAATAGCTCAACCCAGCGACTACATAAGTCTTCTACGACTAGTATCCAATGATTTCCGTTCGCAGTACGAGGTAAAGGACCAAATAAGTCAAGAGCGATGATCTCAAACCTTTGGTTACTTGAAACGGTTTGAAGTAGACCTGCTGGTTTTAGATTTGTTGGTTTGTACTTTTTGCATTCAGTGCATGATTTTACATATTGAGCAATTTCCGTACGCATTCCAGGCCAAAAATAAAGTGGTGTGATTCGACTGATAGTACGATCAATCCCGTAATGTCTTGCAGTTAGATCAGCACGAAATTTCTTTAAAACCGATTCTCTTAAAGTTTTGGGTACTACAAATTGACCGTTTTCTGAATCTTCGTCTGAACAGAATCGGTGCAGCACGCCATTTATTATAATGTATCCACGACTAGTACGTCTGGTTACGTTTTCATCGTCTTTTTCAAACGATTCTACGATGCCCTTCAGTTCGTCATCCTCTAACTGCTCCTTTCTGAATTCTTCAGCGCTTTTGCGAGGAAAATCTATCTCAAAACATTTATGTTAGAAAGGTTTTCGGTCAAACACGGTGGACGTAATCACATATCTGCTACAATGTTTTGTTTGCCTGCTGTGTACCCCAGCTTCAAATTATATGTCCGTAGTTGCAAAGCCCATCTGGCAAGGCGTCCAGTAGGAGTTTTCAAACTAAAAAGCCATTTAAGCGGCTGGTGATCAGTCAATACTATAATTTCTGCTCCCTTAATATAGCCACGAAATTTCTTTAAGGCCCAAACTACGGCCAGTGCTTCCCGTTCCGTTGTAGAGTAATTTCTCTTGTTCTTCTTCGTTCTCCCCCCGCAGTAGAACAGCTTCGAGCGCATAATCGCTTGCGTCAGTTTTCAAAACAAAGGGTTTGGTTTCATCAACTTGTTGCAGCACCGGTGGCGACGAGAGAAATTTTTCAAGGTTATCGAACGCATTCTTTTCGTCTGACGACCATTTCCATTGCACATTTTTCTTCGTCAACTTAGACAAAGGTTTTGCCACATCCGCAAAATTAGGAATAAACCGTCGATACCAAGAGCATGTTTGCAGAAAGAAAATAAGTTGTTTCAGATTTCTCGGGTATGGCCGTTTGATAATAGCGTCTGTTTTCTCATTGTCAACTTTTAGTCCTTTTGTTGTCAAAATGTGCCCAAGATACTTTATCTCCTCTCGGCAGAAAACGCATTTTGCTCTATTCAACTGAATGCCTTAGTCTTCCAGTTTTGAAAGTGTTTGTCGTAAGTCCTGCATGTGTGAGTGAAAATCATTTGAGCTTATAATTATGTCATCTAAATATGCAAGTATCAAAATATGTCGGTGGAACGTGGCTGGAACATTCTTTAGTCCGAAAGGCATTCTATTAAAAACGAAAATTTCGAAAGGGGTTGTAAATGCAGTTTCGGCTTGTCATCAATTGCCATTTTGATTTGCAATTATCCGGCTTTCAAATCTATCGTAGACATGAACGGTGTTACTTTTGCTGCATGAAGCCAGTCATCCATTCGCGGTAGTAGATATGTATCTGTCGTGGTAATTGTATTTAATCGCCGATAATCCACGCAAAGTCTCACTCCGCCATCTTTTTTTGATATTAGTACAACCGGAAATGACCACGGTGATTCGCTTTCTAATTCAGTCTTTAATTTATTTTTCATTGCCGTCGAGATTCGGTAAGTTTGCGACGAAATAGGTGCATGCGCCTCTGTTTTTATGTGATGTTCAATATGTGGTATTGGTATGGTTCAAAAATTTTCTTATGCTCATACAACATAGTCTCCAGAATACTCTTTTCATCTTCCTTTAAAAGCACACCTTCATCAGGACGCAATTTTATTTCAACGGATCTGATTTCAATAATAGATCCTACTCTCGCTTCATCCTTACTACTCTTTTTCAGTTTTTTCAAAGGTGGAAATAAGTCGAATTGTTCTGGTGTTTCGAAATCTGATGGTATACAACCTGCGAATATGTCGTTTATTGAATTTGGCGAGTATTCGTATGACGATTCTACATAACTATCTGCRGTGATAGCGTCACTATTATTGGTATTTTCGCGCCAGGACATAAATTCATCTATTGCCTTATAATCGCTGTTGTGTGTATATGCGCTCGTTGTTGCTAGAGATACGCAATTTTGTATTTGAGTTTCTTGCTGCTTAAACTCGAAAACAGTATTAGGGTCATCCTTAAAATGCCATGTGCGCTGTGTAAGATCCATAACTATGCCTGCTTGTTCGAGAAAGTCAATACCTAACAACCTCTGATTGCTTTTAGCGTTGGCTAAGCAAATAAATCGTATACGTTTGAAACGTTTGCCAAATAAAATGGCGACGATCGTCGAGTAAACCATCTCCTGACGAGCTATTCCGTCCGCTAATTTAATTTCCGCAAAAACTTTTTCTTTGAGTTTTTTATACAGTTTTGTACTTACAACACTGGTTCTTGCAGCCGTATCTAAATACGCGTCAAAGCTTCACCTTTCAAACCGTTTATATTAATGTCGACGGTTGGCACACTCCTACCTATTACGGTGATTACAATTGTGTTGAAGTCGAGCTGTTCGGGACTACGTAGTGGGTTTTTCTTGTTGCAATTTGGGCAGTTTGATATGTAGTAACCTGGTGTACCGCAACCATAACAGCTAAAGACGGTTTCTTTCATTTTCTGGGTGGTTCTTTTCTCTGCTTCAATTTTTTTTAAACAATTTTCTGCGGAATGATTCTTCTTCCTGCAGTAAGAACAACGAGTAGGAATTTTGTCTGTTGCTTCGCTAATTTTGCTGGTGTCTATTTCTTTGTTTTCAACCAATAATAATTCTGCCTCCCGTGCTTTGTCTAGCAACTCGTTAAAAGTTCTTACGCTTTCACGAGGCACCTTTTCTCGT
>NW_017537430.1:36123-47079 GCF_001853355.1 Bactrocera latifrons
AATGTCAGCCTAGAAATCCAACGCAGGATAACTCTTGCCAACAGGTGCTACTTCGGACTGAGTAGGCAATTGAGAAGCAAAGTCCTCTCTCGACAAACAAAAACCAAACTCTATAAGTCACTCATAATAGCCGTCCTGCTATATGGTGCAGAGGCTTGGACCATGTCAGCAATGGAAGAGTCGACGTTGCGAGTTTTCGAGAGAAAAGTTCTGCGAAAGATTTGGGCCCTTTGCGCGTTGGCCACGGCGAATATCGCATTCGATGGAACGATGAGCTCTACGAGATATACGACAACATTGACATAGTTCAGTGAATTAAAAGACAGCGGCTACGCTGGCTAGGTCATGTTGTCCGGATGGACGAAAACGCTCCAGCTCTGAAAGTATTCGACACAGTACCCGCCGGGGGAAGCAGAGGAAGAGGAGGACATCCACTCCGTTGGAAGGACCAAGTGGAGAAGGACCTGGCTTCACTTGGCCACGTAGCGAAAAGAAGAAACGACTGGCGCGCTGTTGTTAACTCGGCTATAATCGCGTAAGCGGTGTCTACGCCAATCAAGAAGAAGAACATCCGCTGTAACATCCACATTAACATTAGGGTTAGCAACATCTGCGCTAGTCTCCATTTCCGTGTTAAGCCTTTGCCTTTTCCTACTCATTAAAATAATCAAACCTTTGTGCTAATCGAAATCACTTTTCTTATGCACTTTTTGAGGTGGATATTGTCCGGTTTATTAACAGGATCCGTAACAGTACGCAAAGGAAAAGAAAATATAGCAGCAAAGCACTTAAGCTCAAAAGTATACAACGGTAGTATGGCAAAGTAACAACACTAACAACGTAGTACAGCCAAGCCTAGTTTTAAAGCCAATGTTTTCTATGCAACAACTATGTGCCTTTTGTGGGACCTTCGAGGGATAACAACAGCAACTCTATACTTGAATGCAGCAACAATTTAACATACGAATCAGGTGATCTTCTCAGCAAAACGAAACCCACAGGAATGCACAGCTGAACATTTGTTGTTGAAGAATTTTTGGTTTATTGTTATTTTATTTTCGTTTCTGCTTTTATAATTAGCCGCAAGAACCAAAATTTGTCTTCAAGCGTCTGAATTTTATTTATTGTAGGGAAGTAGTTAATCCCTAAGGTGATTCTACTTGACTTTGATCAATAAAACTAGCCACAAGAGCCAATGCTGTCTACTTGTGTCCAAGTTATATTAATCGAAACTTCCAAAAATATAAAACGCAGCTTAGAATTTAGATGCGTATTTTTTATTGGTCGCAGTTCGAATGAATCTGAATTGAAATTAACAGGGTACTTAAATATCCGAATTGAGCTACGCATTCAAACAATGAGTAAGGTACTTAAATAGTCAAATTGAGCAAAGTTAATATAAAAGGATCACAGTTATAAGTATTCAAACATTGAGTAAAACTGTGGTGAATTTAAAATTATCAAAAATGTAAACTTAACATAATGTAGCTTCTAACATTGTCGCGCTTTTAATAATTAACATAACTAACAAATAACATTGTAAAGTATTAATAGTAATAGCATCCGTGCATCCGGTTACAGTCGTTACAGCGTAACTATTTCATTTATATCTGATGGTGTTTCCGTTAATTGAAATTTTGGTTTTAAAGGATTCACGTTTCGCTCTATTGCAAACATCGCAATCATTTACATATTTTTGAATCAAAACTGTCAAATTTTTGCAGTATATTAGTTTTTTCAATTTTTCATAATTTTCACTAATACCTGCATGACCTGTTTCATTTTTATGATATTGAGCAATTTGTTTAGAAACTTGTTCTTCATTTTTCAAATTTTTAGCATGGAATTCACATCTAAAAAACTTTACCTGTCTACTAACTATTTGAATAAGCTTTTGCTGAACTATATTGTACTGATTATCGGTTAAGTAAAAAGAAATACGTATTTTCCACTATTTAAGTATATGCCTATGATCTATGAAATTATTATTTTTTATATCTTCTGCGCTAATAAAAATTTTCTTCGTGTTGCCAGATTCAATAATTTTCTTTTCTGTTTAAATGATTTGTGTACTCGTATTGAAGCGATTTACAATAGTATTTAAAATTGGAAAATGATCATTTAGTTCCTCCTCTTGAGAGTGGATTGTAACATTTGTGCTTATGTTGTCTTCTTCCAATGAATTAATCTCGCCTGTGTTACTATCTATTCTACTTAGAAAATCGGCTACATTATTTTCCTTTCCTTTCACGTAATTTATATTAATATTGTATTCACGCAGTTTAATTAACTATCTTTGCAATCTTGGGTTAATGCCTTTTCCCTTGTTTTTTATTTGGAGCCACTTAAGTGGTTGGTGATCGGTTAAGAGATCAAATGCTCTGCCGTAAATGTATAGTCAATATGTCACTGACCATGCAATAGCTAGTAGTTCCCTTTCTGTCGTGGAAAAACTTCTTTCGTGTTTGTTAAGTGTTCGACTAGCATAGCTTATAAGATGACTGTCCTGGGTTAATACTGCGCCAATTGCAAAGTATCTTGCATCAGTTGAAATGCCAAATTTTTGCTAAAATGTAGTAGGAAACTTTAGTTTTTGTATGTTTTCGATTTTGCTTAAATTTGGTTGTATCCCTTCTGTTGTTAAAGTGTGACCTAGAAATTCAGTTGTTTTCGCGAAAAATGTGCATTTATCTACCTGAATCTTTAAATTATGTTTCTTAATGCTGAAAATATTTTGCTAATATTTTGGGTATGTTCTTCAATACTTGAACTAAAAATTAAGATGTCGTCTAAATAAACTACACATATCTTGTTGATAGTTTCCCTAAGAACTGAATTCATTAGACGTTGAAAAGTTGATGGTGCATTCTTTAGTCCAAAAGGCATTCTTATAAATTCAAAGTGTCCTTGGGGTGTAGAGAAAGCTGTTTTTGGTCTATCTTCTTCTTTTATTAATACATGATGAAAGGCTTTTGCAAGATCTAATATTGTAAAATGCTGAGCTCTTCTATTGTTTCTATTCTCCGTTTTCATTGAATTGTCTTTCTTTTTCGGAAAAATCCAAAGAGCCGAGTTATACAGGGAATTACATTCTTTAATTATGCCTTGGCGTAACATCTCGTTCATCTGCCTACTAATTTCTCCTTCATGAACTTGGGGATATCTATAAATTTTATTATAAGTTGGTCTACTTGTTTTGTAACAATTTTATGCTGAATTTCACGAGTATGAGAAATTCAGCGATTTTATCGCAATTTTCGACGACAGGCCTTCCGGAGCGTGGTGCATTTTTGACCACCTCTACACCAGAACGAAAACGTTGAAACCATCGTTGTGCGGTGGAAATGGAAACTGTATCGGGTCCATAAACTGCACAAATTAAATATGCCGTATTTTCTCTTTATTTTGCTCCTTGTTTGCGACGCTATAACTCACGAACGACTTAAAAGAAATCAAACACGTGTTAGCGCGTTGAATGAGATTTCCAAAAAGGTATAGCATGACCCGATGCGACGACTAGCGAAAACTAGAACTACGCGCTCTCAGCGCCAACTAGCGAAAATACCGCAAGACTTTTTTGACAACCTAATATATTATATTTTCGTAATTGTAAGGGCATGAATTTATAAATTTAATTTTGTTGCCGTTTATCTCTAAATACTCCTTTTCTAAGTTAATTATTGCCTTAATAGGTTTTAAAATATTCTGTCCTATTATAGCATCAAAGTTATTATTTTTTATGTTTGTTAGTTTCCAACTTTTTTCATTGAATTCGATTGGGGTTGGGCTGACTAACTCTTTATTTAGGGAACAATTTCCATTAATGGTGCTAAAGTATATTGGTTTATCAATCTCAATACATTCATAATCTTTTAACACATTTTATTTTAATAATGATACAGCATCAGTCAATAAGACATTTAATTTTTGAAATTTTTATAGTCACTTCTATTATCAGTAACTATGGTTTGGGCTGGCATCTGAAAATTTGCTTTTTTTGTAATATGTTTTGTTTGTATTCTATTTTAAAAATAATAAGCGAATGAGATAACAAAATCATAATCTGTGATATCACTGCATATCAATAATAATATACAATATTCATATCAAATGTTCTTATTTCTAGTGCTTATATTAACAAACTTAATACTAATATTTATTGCTGTCATCTTATAACATGATTGCCAAACGATTGTCATGATAAATAATTCTGTGTAAATATGCTATACTAAATCTTTTAATCTCAGTATTAACAAAAGTTTTATTAAGATCTGTATGAGTGGCTTTATTTGTTATAAACCAAGGGGCGTTTGTAATTAGTCTTAGAGTTTTTGACTGAAATCTTAGTAAAATTTCAATATTTGAAGTGCATGCCGAGGTATTTAACGCTATCACTTTTAGGTATAACATTTCCATTTAAAAGCAAGGAAGTGCTATCGCTTCGCCTTAATGTAAAGAAAACGCGCATTGATTTATTCACGTTTACTTTCATTCTCCAGCAATCTATCCAAGTTTTTACCTTATTCAATTCTTCTTGGACCAAATTAGTTACTTCAACAGGAGACTGGCTTGACGACAATAGAGCAGTGTCGTCAGCATATGTAGCCATTAATACATTTTCAGTTTCAGGTATGTCAGAGGTAAAAATGGTCTAAAGTTGGGGGCCAAGCACACTACCCTGTGGTACTCCAGCATTTATGAATCTTATGTCAGACGTTTCGTAATTTATTTTTACATAAAATGACGTACCAGTAAAGTAAGACTTAAGAATTATATATACCTGAGAGGAGCATATGTTTTTATTTTATATAGTAGACCGTGATGCCAAACTTTATCGAACACTGCTGCTGAACAGTATTCTTTACGTTCTAAAGTGTCAGTAATGTAGTTAACTACAAGGTGACATTGTTCGGATGTACCGTGATAACGGCGAAACCCTAATTGATGTTCAGGTATTACCTTATTCTCCTTTAGTAGTGGCAATATTCTACGCGATAATAAAGACAACAAACTGATTGGTCTATATGAAGTGATTTCGTTCTCGGCTTTACCTGGTTTGAGCACCATCACAATTTCTGCACACTTCCACTGAGTAGGGAATTGGTTCAGCCTTAAAACTGAATTATAGATAAGTGTAAGAAATATAATTCCTTTTTTAGGTAAGCACATAGCTACTCTGCCATCAATTATGTCATATCCTGGAGATTTCTTGTTGTTCAGTTTCTCGATTTCAGAACGTATTTCGGCGGCGTAGTTTGTTTCATTGGTGGAGATAGTTGACAGAAATTCTAATATTGCAGCATCATTGTTGCTGCCACTCCAATCAAAAGCAGTGAACGCTGATTCAGGGTATTTACTGTATGCATTTGCTTTGCTTTTGTCCGTTCTACACCAAACGTTATTTCCATCTTTAATAGGTACATTTATTTTGTAGCATTCCAAATCTTATGATCTTCATTATTTCTATAATTCCAACTCTCAATATAATCCAAAATCGATTTACTTTTGAAGTCTTTTTAATTTTTCTTTTAGCTCTTTTGTGACTTGATTTAGAGTAGTTTTGTCAATTGGATTTCTACTGATTTGCCACTTTTTTCGTAAACGCCTTTTACTCTGAATTAATGATCTTATCTCTGCAGATACATGAATTAGTTTATGTGATGTAAATTCATTCCTTTTTTGGGGAGTGGCAGCAAAAGCTGCTTCGTGAATTAGGTTTGTAAAACCTTCGACTGCATCATCCAGTTCAACTTGAGATTTAATAGAAGTGTTAAGTATTATATTTTGCGATATCCAATCTTGAAAAACTACGATTTCACTTTTATTGCTTAAAGCAGAATATTTTCTTTGCTTAGTATTAACTGAAGTGTTGTAACTGACTATAATAGGCGAGTGATCAGAGCTTAGTTTATCAGAGCTAACAGCATCTCACAGCTAAGTTGGAATACGTTTGTATACAGCAAAATCTAGACGGTCGGGAATTTTTAATGGATCACTCGGCCAGTAGGTAGGCTCACCGCTTAACAGACTTCATAAATTATTTTTTATAATGCATTTATAAAGCTCTCTATCCTTTGGATTTGCAGTACGTGACCCCAGCAGGGATGCTTAGCGTTGTAATCACCTCCTACAAAAAATCTTTGACCGAGAGAGCTGAAGAAACTGTAATATTCCGTGGTTGTTATGCTATGCCTTGGTCATGAGTACAAAGCATAAATGTGTAAATCATTATTGTTAGACTTTATTTTTATTCCGGCGGCTTGTATAGATGGCATTTGAATTAGTTCAAGTGCGTCATATTTGATACAAGATATTAAGATTGCACAGCCAGCATGAGCCCTGTTACTTGAATGATTAGAGGCGACTATATCATAATTTTTTTATTTGTAAGAATGTTTTATTTGTGAAGTGTGTTTCTGACACTAGCGTAATGTCAATAAAATTTTGATTTAAAAATATTTAAATTTCTTGAGTATGACGGGATATGCCCTTGGAATTCCATATTGCTAATCTTAAGTCCACTTGTACAGCTTATTAAGAAGTAGAGACATTATGTTAAGTAGTGTGTTTGTTAATTCTATTAGTTTTTCTAGCAGCTGTTCAATTTTTATCATCGCATTTTGTTCAGTTTTATACCCTGAACAGTTTGTCACGAAGTTTGTAACACCCAGAAAGAAGCGTCGGAGACCCTATAAAGTACATATATAAATTTTGCAAACGTCATTTTCTCTTCAAGAAGCTGCTCACTTGTCGGAATGGCCGATATCGGACCACTATAACATATAGCTGCCATACAAACTGATAAACTTTTTAAGATATATTCACAAAATTTGGTAAAGTTTATTTTTTGAGGCAACAATGTAATAACCATCAGAATCAAGGAAAACTTTCACATTTGACAAGATATCTTCACGAAATTTGGTACAGATTATTTTCTAAAGCCAAAATGTAAAGTCCGAAGAAATTGTTAAGATCGGTAAACTATAGCATATAGCAACCATACAAATTGAATGAGCGGAATCAAGTTCTTGTATGGAAAACTTTCACATTTCACAATGTCTTTTCACAAAAGTTAACTAAAGCAACGACGTAGTCTCCGCAGAAGATCGGTTAACTATAGCATATAGCTACGATAAAAACTGAACGATGGGAATCTAGTGCTGGAATGGAAAACATTTGCATTTGACGTGATATTTTCACGAAATTTGACATGGATTACTGCTTAAGATAATAATATAATCTCCGAAAAAATTGTTCAGATCGGATTACTATAGCATATAGCTCCATACAAACTGAACACATAGCTACTTATATAAATACACCTGTGAAGGGTATATTAGGTTTGGTGCAGCCGAAGGTAACGCTTTTTCTTGTTCGTATTACCTTTTAGTACATTAGAATAAGTCTGGTTAGTGTTGTCACTTGCCTATTTGTTAGTGTAATTTAATTTAGGTAACCCATTACTTAAGCTAGGGAAGTTTTGTTGGTACAGGATATTTTTCCTCTCTTCTATTATTAGTTGGTATACAGCGCAGCCTTTATAATTCGCTGTATGGATTTGCATGCAGTGAACACATGTGGGTAATATCTCTTTAGGTTTAGTGAATTGACCAGTTGGATGCATTAAATTACATTTTACACATTAATACGGTTTTTTGCAATACGTTTTAATATGCCCAAATTCCTGACATCGATAGCATTGAACAATGTCATTAGTATGACGAGGCGCCTCTACCTTAATAACAGCATTATTTAAGTGCTTAAGCTCATAAATTTCTTTATTGTTTGCGCTGGGCTCCAAATCAACAAAGAACATTGATAGTGGTTGCTTAGTGATTCTACTTTTAACATTAGAAACGTTTCTTACTTTATGCCTAATGCAGTAATATTATAAATTATTTCCTCCAAAGCAGTGGAAAAGTGAATACCTTTTATCACTACTCCATATGATTGCTCCTGTTTGGGTTGATGTGTGTGAAAACACACCTTAACATTATCTAAATGTTTAACTACTTTTCTGTATGATTCAATAATATTCATCATAACTCTAATTTGTCCACCACTTAGCGATTTATATTTGACATCTTTTTTTGGCAATTATACTTGAAATAGAGTTTATCATTTCGCTTATGTTATAAACCCCATGACTCCTTTAATCCAAAATTCTTTATAAGTTCTTCTGTCATTTGCGCCCATGTTGGTGTAGGTCACAAAGGCCGGATGACACTTGCTGCTTCTCCTTTCATTTTCGGTTTGACGTGTCGCTGCATTACAAATTCCAACATTTGTGGGTGGGAGTTGAATAAAAGAAGGATCATGTCAACTTTCCTGATGAACGATGTTAAATCTCCGCCGTCAAAGTCCATTATTCTTGAAGCTTCATAATTAGCGACGCTGTCATCTGAAGTGGTTGCTGCTAACTGAACTCGTTGTTGTTGGTACGGTGCACTTCGCTCTCCCTGCGTCTTCTACGTATGGGACACTAATCTTCAATCTGACTTACTGGTAATACTGATAGGCGGAATGAAGCTATTCTTCGCCTTCACAAATTGTAATCCTCGGATTCGCTGTCCGACGTTCTAGATATTTAGTGCTGAAACTTAAGTTTCTTAAACTTGTCTATCTGTACCGACCGACTTACGAAATTACTAAAAACTGAAGTATCGCTTAACTTTGCAGTTTTTTTACCGACTGCGTCAGTTTTGGTTCTTCGAGCGAAGGAGAAAATAAAAATGCCGGCGATGTTATTCCTGTGGCATTATATTTTATTCTCTCTGTTCGAATTATTTTCTGCTTATATTGTATTACTGCTAAAGTGATTACACTTTTCTTAATATATTTCTTTGTTTTCTATTTTCTTATTATTGGAGGAAACACAATATTTGTTAAATATAATCTTATTTTATATTGAATGTAAATAAACATCATTGTGTGGTTTACCCGACAATGTGTGGGTTTTCCTTACAGGCAAACATAAGGACCAAAACATGTTTGTATGCATTTGCATTATTTTCTTTTGTTCTTTATCTCTACTTATTTCTTTTGTTCTAGTAATGTTTACTTGTTTTTTTTGTTATGTGGTGTGGTCTGGTTGGGGTGACTCTATACATTCGCGCACCGACTGGATTCGATAAAGGGCGTTCTTAGCTAACGAACGAGCGTCTCTGAGCACCTGGAGTAACGACAAACATTTTCGCGTGACGTGTTTTTGTGAGTGATGCAAACTGAAAATGCAGGGTTCGTTAGAGCAGAGGACTCAAGAGACTCAAACGAGGGGCCAATTGGATACGACAAGACATCGCAGCCGATTTGAAGTTGGCTTCCTGGACTTCCTTGTCTGAAAAGGCCGATAAAAGGCAAGTATTTTGAGACGACAGAGGGGATCTAAACAGCATGCACCTAAACTCTCAAGGCTATTCCGGACCTACGGAGCATAGACGATCGAGTAGACTACGCAGAGAGTGTACATTAAGACCGTGTAGAGTAGATATAATAATATAAGTAAAATTGCTGCATTTGGACGAAAAGCAACCTGACGAGATTCCAAGGCTGACTTATCATCAAGAAAAAACAACGTTTTGGTGTGGTTTGTGGGCGATAAAATAATCGGAAACCTTAAAATCCAGTATAAAATAATATCTCACTGACGCTATACGCATATTTTAATCCCCCACCCCACTTGATAATAAATATAAGTAGTCGGCAATATTGTCAACACCGATCGTTGGAAAAGTGATAGTCAGTATATCACATGACAGTCGGAGTAATAGGAAATTTGTGAATAGTCCACAATACCATCGCTACCGATCGCTCGAAGCGTGATAACCAAAATATCTCTTGATTATCAAATCGCAGATATTCAACAATACCGTCGGTACCAACCGTTTGAAAAGTGTGAATCAGAATATGCCTCACATATAAGGTACCTTCCAAAGTAAACAGAACTTAAAACAAAAAAAAAAAAAAAGTAAGGAAGAACTAAGTTCGGCTGTCACCGAACATGTTACACTCTCTCATGACAAGTTTCATTAAGATATCTCAATTTTTACTCAAGTTATAGCTTGCACGGACAGATAGACAGACATCCGTTCCAAGCATATCTCAACCCAAAACGTTTCGCCCWGACTTCCGCTGCCCTCGATGTCAGAGGATAACATCGAGGCATATTTTTATTCGCTAGGTTTCTGGTTTGAAGCCTCGCGAGTTTTTGACGATTCAGTGAAATTTAACATTGTGTTAGCAAGTGTGCCTCCGGCRAAACTAATTGAAATGCGCACTATTATCGACGACACGCCTCTTACGGATAAATACGGGTATATGCGGCGGAAAATTATTAATATTTTCACCGAAAGCCAGCAGCGCYGCCTCCAACGGGTTTTAAAGGAGCTACCGCTGGGCGATCGAACACCCCGCGAGTTGTACCACGAGATGCGACGCACTGCTGGACCCGCACTCAGCGAGAGCATTCTGCACGATCTGTGGGTTAGTCGTTTACCGCCGTACGCCCAGGCGGCCATTATCGCGACAAACGCTCCTATCGGTGAGAAGATAAAAATCGCGGATTCCATCTMAGAGTGCTTAGAGATGAAGGTTGGTAACCAGATTTGCGAGGTTAGCACCGAACCGTCGTTTCCAGATGAGTGGTCGAATCTTCGAGATGAAGTCGCCGCTTTAACAAAGCAAGTCAATCAATTCATGCGCAACAGCCGCACACAACAGCGCTCTAGATCTTCAAGTGCCTCACGCAGCAGAAGAGGCACGCTCAATGTACCGTGCTTGTGCTGGTACCATACGAAATTCGGGGCAAATGCCACAAAGTGTCGACAGCCGTGTACATTCACACTGTCGCCGCCTCAAAACGTCGAGTAGGTGGGCGGAGCTAATCCAGTATCAGGGCTCGGCAAATACCCTGATATACAAAGGAGCTATCGACTCTGCATCTACGATACATCAGCA
>NW_017537430.1:47819-51954 GCF_001853355.1 Bactrocera latifrons
TTTTTTTAATTCATCGTCTTACCTTGAATTTCTTTGTTTTCGTTATGGGGAACCAACGCAATATGCCCGGCAGCGGAAAGCTTGTCGTCATCACTATCCTTTCCAACCACAGATTGCGCACATCATCCGGACCACCGCCAATGCTTTCGCAACGTCTTGAGAACTGGAACTTTTGCACATTATTCGAAGTGAAATACCTAACGATTTCGCTCGACACTATCTTTTGCCTCGAATTTGGTGCAATTCTCATTCATTACCGGCTCCACTTTATTCACCTGTATGAATTGCTTGTCGGCCTGCGTTATATCCTCACCTGGCAACTCCAGCGTCTACATGAGCTCCGCTTGTGGATATTGCGCTAAAATGCGTGAGCAAAAACGCTCGTAGTTCTCACCGCGGAAAATAAAGGCTTTATTCTGTAGAAAGCGCGGAAAGCCCAAACCATAGAAGCAAACACGGAAATACTCTGAAGTGTGGCGAAATTCTTTCAATATTTTCTCAAAGAATTGCGATATCTTGCCCAATACTTTGGCCAACTTCAAATAGTCATAGATTTCGTTCTCGTACTCCTGCGCCAGCACTTTGCACATATCGATGGCGGTCAAAGTAGTCGATGATTTCATAATAGAGCGCCTCTTTGAGCTCGCGATGCGTGCGACACGCTGTGTGGCGGTGCGAGCGCAAGAGTGGCGACAACTCGGTATCGTTCCACTGCAGCAATGCGGTGTGTAGTTTGAGCGTGAAGGCCGCCTCGGTGTAGTTATTGAACTGCATATGTAGATCGCACAGCTTGTAGACGTAACGTGTGTACATCTCTTTGCGATTCACTTGCGAATAGGAGCGAAAACGTGCAAGCCATGCGGTTCTCTTTGCTCTCGTCCTGTATGATGCAGCGATACTCGAGCAGACGTTCAATGAGTTTCGTCACCATGTTCACGAATTTGGTGCCCTCTATGCTGAGTGTGTTATGCCCCTGACATTTCATCAACATACGAGTTAAATGAGTGTCAGCATATTTTATATATACTGAAAATCGGTGTTGCAATTTTATTATTGCAAAAACAAAAAAAAAATTGTTTTAAAAAATTTAAAAATTAAAAAAGAAGATTTTTAAAATGGTTTTTGGAATAAAATTTTGTTTTGCAAGTCTGAAATTTTTAATAAAAATTTTTATTACCATACTGCAACCTTTTTGAAAATTCCTGCGTACTCACCTGCTCCGATTAATATGTCGAGCTTCTCAATCATTTCCGTTTCGAATTCGTTAAACTTCGCTTTCTAATGCGCATTGTTGCGTTTCGTATCGCCGTAACTGTTGGGCAGCATTTTCGAGCTGTAATACTCGCACTGCATCATATCGAAAAATATCGGTATGGTGGCCTTGCGTAATTCCACTTCGGGTATCAGGCTCATTTCGAGTATCGACCGTTAGCAAAAATGAAATTTCTCATAGACTCAGGTGCAGATGTCTCTGTCATACCCAAGTCAACAAAATTAGCTCATGCTCACCCATCATCAACACTCCTGTTTGCCGCGAATGGCTCCACCGTATCCAGTTACGGTGAAGTCATGCTTAAACTTAATCTTAACCTGCGGAGGGAWTTCCTCTGGAATTTTATTGTCGCAGACGTATCGCAAGCCATTCTTGGTGCCGATTTTCTTGGGTACTATTGCTTGATTGTAGATTTGCAAGGCCAGCGTCTTGTCGATCGCACAACATCGCTTAAATCAACGGGTATAGTAACGCAAGGCCAATTTTCGAAAATCTCAGCGATCAACGCTTCGCAAAAATTCTCAGGTGGGGCAGTTTTAAATCAAGTAGTCAACGGGGACCTCCAAACTCTTGGATTTTTTTCGCGCAAATTCTCTCCAGCAGAAACACGCTACAGTGCCTACGATCGCGAACTCACCGCACTCTACTTGGCTATGCGCTACTTTCGTTACATGGTGGAAGGCCGACTCTGCCATGTGTATACCGACCACAAGCCGCTTACTTTCGCGTTTCGTCAGCAGTTACACAAAGCATCAGATCGCCAACTCAGACAGCTGGACTTCATTTCTCAAATCACAACTGATATTCGGCATGTTAAAGGGGAAGAGAATGTCACAGCCGATCTACTTTCGCGGATACAGTCAATCACGCTATGAATGAAAGATGCTGTCTACAGGTCGATTTCGTCCCTTTGTTACATCGAAATTTCGTCAAGTATTTCTGCAATCTACGCACAATCTATCACACCCTGGCACACGAGCCACCGTCAAGCTTATGGTGGAGCGATTTGTGTGGCTAGGAATTCAACGTGACCCGTGAGCAATGGACAACATATCTGCCGCTTATCCTACTAGGTCTTCGCTCTGCCTTCAAAGTCGACATTGGCTGTACGCCCGCAGAGCTGGTGTATGGTACACCGCTACGACTTCCTTCGGACTTCTTCATCGAGCAGCGTGGACCAGCCAACGAATCAGAAACCGTGCGAGAGTTACGGCGCATTATGCAGGATATTCGCCCTGTAGACACAGCCTGGCACACTACAAAGACACCATTTRTTCACAGTGGCCTCAAGACATGCGAGCAGGTCTTCATTCGAGATGATTCTGTTAAATCATCGTTGTCACCACCGTACCGAGGTCCATACAAGGTCGTCCAGCGCACACCGAAATATTTCATAGTTGAGGTTAACGCAGGCAAAACCAAAGTTTCTGTYGACCGCTTGAAGCCAGCTTTCATCACACCTCCAACGACTCACTAGGAGGGGAGTACTGTGGCAACACCATGATCTATTACTTTTAAAATGCAACCGTATGCTATCCTGATGTTGCCTTTAATCGTATCGTCGCTTTACACTTACATTAGTTTTTGAAAAGGCAAGGCATCAAACACTGCAACTTTGAGTTTTGCTTTCTTCTGTAAAAACCCGTCAACGAGTAAGGATCACTACATCGTAAAATCCTTTATATATAACCCTATATCTGACTCTTTTAGTTTTAGGACYTACAAACAACCGTTATGTGAACAAAACTATAATACTCTCCTTAGCAACTTTGTTGCGAGAGTATAATTAGCAACTTTGTTGAGAGTACTTGAGAGTATAAAAACAGAACAAATGGTTTTTTCGGCAAAATCAATGTATTTTATTCAAAATAGTCTCCTTTTACTTCAATGCAGCTTTTTGCGTAGTCCAAAAGTATGTCGAACGAGTGTTTAAACTCGTTGGCTGATATGGCCACCAGTATGCCGGCGGTAGCCTTATGAATGGCTTCTACGTCTGCATAACGCTTTCCTCCCATGGGCAAATGCATTTCTGCGAAAAGGAAGAAGTCGCACGGTGCCTTATCAGGTGAATACGGGGAGCGGTTAATGGTTAAAATGTGATTTTTGGTCAAATAATCGGTCCTAAGCGTCAATCGCTGAGAGCAATATTTGGTCGTCAGTCAATTTGTGCGGAACAAACCGTGCACACACCTTTCGTAAGCCCAAATGTTCGGTCAACGTTCGATAAATCGATGTTTTGGACATGTTCAATTCCATTTCCATCAATTTCAATAATGATTGTGGCTGATTTTTGGTGAATTCACGTACAGTTTCGATGGAATTTCCGGTGATCACGGATTTTTATTGGCCCACATGTTGATCGTCATTTATGTTCTTATGACCACTTCGAAAACGCAGCTACGGGATAGGCAATAATCGCCATAAACTTGTTTCATGAATTGAAACGTTTCGGTAAAAGTTTTACCAATTTTAAAACAAAATTTAATGTTGGCTATGATGACCACTTTGAAAACGCTGCTACGGGATAGGCAATAATCGCCATAAACTTGTTTCATCAATTGAAACGTTTCGGTAAAAGTTTTACCAATTTTAAAACAAAATTTAATGTTGATTCTTTGTTCGAAGCTCATTTTCGCATAGATAACACAAATATGCTGACACTTAAAACGAATTAACTTCACTTAAAATCTATGAAATGTCATGAAATTCTCACTGGACAATCGCAATATAGCAAATTCTAACGCACAGTCGACATTTAGATGGCGCTACCAGGCGGCGCTATATTCAAAAAGTTTCCTGTTTACTCTGGAAAGCACGTTGTCATAAATTCTGTTACAAGTTCAAGACGTTATAACAATGGAA
>NW_017537430.1:53391-55203 GCF_001853355.1 Bactrocera latifrons
GAACCGGGTTGTGACGAAGTCTAACAAAAGTCCAATTGAATTATATAATATGTCGACGCAGCGCAATGTATAACCGGGAACGAATGTTGTGCAGACGGATTGTTTAGAACGAATTGTGTCGAATGTTAATGGACGCAGTGTATGTGACGAATAATGATTCTTATCCTGCTGTCCATCCTTTTTGTTTAGTGGTAGAGGTGTGGTGAGTTGTGTTGTAGTAATCACCTGTGGTGAATTGTGCTGTTGAATTAGGATACGCCAGTTTTGCCGTGTAGAGGGGGTGGATGCTTAACTCATTTAAACATCCCGGGCCCCCTAGGCGAATATTTTGCCTAGTATGACTTATATTCTGTTACCTGTATTACAGCGTACTGCTGGTAGAGTAGCCGAGGGCGCAGAATACATGCTATAAATGTTGAAAACAGCGTTGGTTTTAAACATACTTAGTATTTGGTATATACATATGTTTGATTTTACGTGCGTACAATAAGAAGCTGTATTTTAGGGATTGTTAGACCGAAATCCTACTTTGTTTTTTCTACCAATATGTGAAGTATTAGAAAATTGTGGCTCTAGTTGTAGTACGTACCGGCCATTATTTGATCGAGTAGTAATGGGGGAAGTTTCCTTAACTTTTGACATTTCCTTAATTGTGAATCAAGGTATTTGTTCTTATTATAATCAACTTGAGTTGGTATAGTGGTGACCAGTTCTGTAGCTAGTCCATTTTGTGTTTCACTGTGCAGCGTTTGCGATTTTTGTGCCTTTGAGCAGCATGGTGTCTCTTGGCAATTTTAAATATTTTGGCTTTCGCGATTTGCTTTTGTGGTTCTTTTTGTATATGCCTTCCTTTGAGGTGAGATGGCATATGTGCTGTAATGAATCATTGTGTGATGTCTTTTATGACAAGCAGTTTGTACACGTTTGTGTTTTGTAAAAGCTTTTTTTTTAATTTGTGTGGCTTCTAGCTTGGGGTCTATTTAAGCTTCCATTTTGGTTATGTTTAATGGTCTTAGTTTTGATTATTTTTTCTTCCAACCTTTCCAATTTCATATTGGGTGGTGAGAAAATCTTTCATTTGTTGACACGGTGGGCACTTTCTTCGTGATGAGAGCGATTGCTCCCATGGAAGTAACGATTTTTCTAGTAATGTGGCGGTGCAAATGTTTACCAGAATCGGGTTCCAGCTGTCTGTGGGAATATTTATATTCTACACTTGTTTCTTTCTTAATCTTTGGCAAGTTCATTAGTGTCGTTAATTGTTTATCGACCAGTATTCTTTCATTTTCGTATTTTGTTTTAAGAGCTCCCCAAGCCAAATTGAAATCATCGTCATTAAGAGCGAACTGTTTTACTGCCTGCCTGACCTTTGGTTTTGTATCTGAGGTGATAAAATTTTTGTGCTTTTGATAGTTGCGGATGGTTGATGTAAACGGCTGTAAACATGTCCTTGAAGGACGGCCATTCTTCATAACCTCCATAAAATGTTTCTGTGTCACATGCGGGCACCTCGAGGTGGATGCCTGAGCTTGCCTCTTGACTGTCTATTTGTGGCAGCTCTACTCTACTGTGGTTAGTAGGTGAAGTTGCTTTAATTGATCGAAGATCATAGCTTTTGTTTCTTCATATTGGTCCAAACAGTTTTCAAAAATATCGTAAGCCGATGATTTAAAATTTTGTGGTAGATCTGAATTGTCAGAATGTACTATGGCGTCATGAGCTGCTTGGAGGCGAGTTCAAACATTTTTGAGATTTTGGGTTTTTATTTCTAATAACGATTCCGAGTTTTCGTGAATCGGTGAAGAGGCAAAT
>NW_017537430.1:57028-58649 GCF_001853355.1 Bactrocera latifrons
TTGTTATTGTCTATTATATTATTTATTTGATTATCTAAGATTACTAAGTCGTCATAATCGGGATTTCCCGCGATCCATTTCCAGACTTTTCCTATTGTTTCTATAGATTTTTTAAATCTTTTGGGTTGGTCTATTTAGGTAAGTTTGTGTAAGGGTTAATTCATTTATCAAGATGGGTAGAAAGGGATTTTCTGGTGTTATCTTGGTTTTAATAGTTTTGTCCATTTCGTCGAGTGTCATTTGAAATGCGTCTAGGTCTACTTTATGTATTATTCGGTAGGTTCGTGTTTGTATTCTTGCTGTAAGTTTTGACCCTATTCGTTTGTTTATTCTGACATAAATTACATCTCCAGGAGTATATATTTTCAAAGGTTTCCGTGTTTTATTATGGTTTTCTAAATCTTTTACCTGTCTTCTTCGAAGGGTTTCTATATTTTCCTGTCGTGCATTCTCATATTGATCTGGGTCTACTATAACACGTCTGCCAAAAAATTTCTCAATAGGTCGTTTCCCTGTTGCGGAATATATAGTGTAGTTATATTCGTATGTACACCGGTCTAAGAGTTCTTGGAATGAGCGGTGTGTGCGTTCCGTTCGAAGGCAGCGGATAGTTTCAGACAGGGTAGAGTGAAATCTTTCTACTTGTCCGTTAACTGTGCTTGTGTATGGGGGAGTTTTAAAAATTTTAATACCGAGTTGGTCTTCGACATTAATTGTATGGAAACTGAATTTAATGATGTCTCGTTGTCGATAACTATTGTTTTGGGTATACCAAAAGCGAACAGTATTTGTCGTAAAGGTTCTCTGATATCTTCTATTGATTTTGACTCTATTATTTTAAATTGAGCATATTTAGAGAATTTATCTACTGCTGTTAGAACTAGTTTTTTTTTCGTACTGTAAATATCTATATGCACGATTTCTCCAGGGTATTGAAGTATTGGAGTTTCTAATAGTTGCGGTTTATTAGGGTTGCGATCATACTTGTTTTCCTTGCAGACTCTACACTGYTTAATTATATTTTCTATTTTTGTTTTCATCTGTGGAAAGTAACATCTTTGTATTAGTTGATTTTTATTTTCGTCTCTACTCTTATGTGCTCGCGTGTGTTCGTTTAGTATTTCCTCATTTTGTGCATCCTCGCTTGTTATGTCCTTTACTTCTCTTTGGGTGTAACGAATTTTATAATTACCAAAGTGAAGTGGGATTTTCCCTATTATTTCTTCAAAGGTATATTTACCATTTATGACAGAGGGGTTAAGGTATCAATAGTGAAGTTAAATCGTTCAATAGTGAAGTTAAATTCTCTGTTGAAAAGTTGGGTTTGGTGATTATATGTCTATGGTAGTTTCGTGGGTTGGAATATGTCAAGGGATTTGGTAGATAAGCTAGTTCAGGATAAAATTTGGATGTGGTTTGAGGGTTTAATGGTTGTTGGTATCTGGGTTTTGTGTATTGCTGTCGTGGCTGTTGCTGATTTATGAGTTGTTGGTGAGAAGTTGATGGTGTGATAGAGGTTTGGTTATTAGCGTGAGAAGCTCTGAAGCTTTGGTTTTCTAATTTGAGACAAAGATGGAGGGCTTCGGGTAGGCTTTTTGGTTCTTTAATGCCAAGTAGCCGG
>NW_017537430.1:59379-62667 GCF_001853355.1 Bactrocera latifrons
AGCAACTTTGTTGCGAGAGTATAAAAATGGCAAGAAAGTAAATCAGCAAGTTAAACCGTAATCTATGTAGAAATACGTTTCGATTTATCCTAAATACGATACATTTGGAAAATTCAATCACTCGCTATGTGTATTTACACATTTTAATACGAAATCCAAAAGTTTACTTAAATTTAGTTGAGTTATTCATTTGTAAAATACACCAGCTTGAATAAATTTTACAAATAAAAGTTGGTATTTTTATTATCAATATTAATTTAAATACATTTACTTATAAGAAGGAATATTGTCGTGTGAAGTGAGTGCAAATTTATCTATTTTTATGCTTGCTTGGATTGTTTTCTTGAAACTAAAATTATTGTTGTTTTATGTGGATTTTAAATTTTTATTCGTTGTGTTCAATTTAATATTTGCAGATTTTGATTTGTAAACGTAATAATGTTGGGAGACGTTCGCTTCACAGTTAGGAGAGCACAGGAAAATGTTTTGCAGCATTTGCAAAGAAATTTAGTAGATCGGCAACGTACTATGTATACGTAGAAGAGTTTTACAAAATAGAGTACGTGTTAGGAAATTTGAATCGAGCAGCGTTCAATTGATGATAATTCATTGGAATATAGTTTGCTGTTTATATTGGATTAGTGTCTGTAATTTGTGAACATTGCAAGGCATTCAAATTAAAAAATGAAATGCCGGGTTTGAACCCACTTCCCGAGACTTTGAGCTCTTTGGGTTTAGGAGCTGAGTCGAAGCATTTTTTGGCGAATATACAAAGTACAATTCATGTTTCCAAATGACTTCGTTGTCTGGTTTATCATTTGTGATAATTCCATGCCAACTTTTAAAGTAATTTCGATGCATGCAATTGTTATTGTCGGAGATGAATTCAATCGCGTGATATTGTGCTGCATCGGAGGAACTCGAATTTACAGTGTGTTTCTGAAACGCATCGTTGTTATGATGCTTTGCCATATCCGATTTTATTTTGGAAAGGAGAGGATGGGTATCATTTTATTGTAAAAATGATAAAGCCATCGAATGGAGAGTGAAAACAACACCAAATCAATTGGGAAATATTCTATTTTTTATTTGGTTTGATTGTTTCTTTGTAGGATCTAAAAAAAAATAAAAGAGATAGCGCAATGAATTATTATTCATATCATTTGATGATACGACAAAATGAGATTAATGAWATTTTACACTGCCAACGACTTTTCCATCAGTATATGTATGTATGTCAGGATTGAAACTGACCGATTGGATTTTAATAGGATTAATTAAAAGAAATTACGTACATAAATGTAGTATTCCACATTTGCATGATGCTATTAACAAAAATGGAAATGTAAACGACCTTGGAAGAATGATTATTTTACCATCTTCATACACTGGCTGTCCACATTTTATGCACGAATATGCACGGTATGATTTGTTTATTACGTTTACATGCTATCTACAATGGGCTGAAATTAAAGATCTCTTATTTAATGGGCAATCGCCAACAGAAAAAAATTTAAAACACTTATGGAGTTCGTCATAAAAACTCATGTTTTTGGTGAGGTAGGTTGTTGAAGGTACTCTGTGGAGTGGCAGAAACGCGGTTTGCCTCATGCTTATATTTCGATTTGGTGAAAATAACACCGGATGAAGTTGATGTCACTTCGGCAGAAATTCCCGATGCAACGACAGATCCTGAATTGTTTGATGTCTTTATCAAAAACATCCTGTGGAGAGATGAATTTTCATTCGCCATACATGGTTGATGGGAAGTGTACAAAAATATATCCAAGAGCTTTGGTTTCGGCCACTTTTAATGGGAATGACGGTTATCTATTATATAACGTCTCCGATCAACTGTAGACAATGTTAGATCAACAGTGATTAAAGTCGTGAATTAGGATATTGCAGTAGACACTCATTGGGTCGTTCCATATGTTGTTGTCGAAAAGTGTCGAAAGAAAAGTTGTCGAAAGTGTTTAAAGCCCACATAAATCTTGAGTATTGCAATTCGGTGAAGTTCATCAAGTATATTTGTAAATATGTCACCAAACGGGATATGGTCATAAGGGTGTCCCTTATTTTTCAAAATTTCTATTTTATAGGTCTTAATTTAATTTGCCTCTAAACTATTCTTAAATAAATTTTTACTCTATTTGGAGTACGATAACCCGGGGCCGACTTGCATCCAATCATGTTCATACATGTTGCGCGGCAGTATTGGTGCATATTAAGGGAATTTGCCATTTGTTCTCAATTATTCTCGCGCTTAACACGTATTGTTATATACATATATTAAAGATGGCAGTGGAATTAAGAAGCAATAAAAAAAATGTCTTTTCTTAGTAAGTGACGTAAATTTCACTGGTCAAAAAATTTTTTTGTCACATGAAAATTTATATGAAATTTTGAATATAATAGGGTCACCAAATAATAATATATCAATGAAAAAAATATGTACACATCACGTTTTCTTTTGACATCAAAACATATATTTTCGTAAAAAGTACAAAATTCAGCCACACTTACAGAATTATTTCCTAATATCTAATATATACTTATAATTTTCTTGAATATTTGGCTTCCGGTAGGTCCCATTTAAGTCTTCAATAATAGCTCGCTAGCATTCCTGAACCCCATTTCCCTTGATAACGCTTCTCCATTTAAGAAATGTCTTGATGGAAAGAAATCCAGATGAGAGTCAAGCATATGTTTTTTCGAGGACATATTACACCCCAAAGCTTTAAATGATATCATACGTTCATTTATTTATTCTTTGTAATTTTCCGCTTTATGGTTACCTGGAAAATTTTGAACAACAGTCACAAAACATTTCCAGGCGAGTTTTTCCTGATCATACAGTTTTTCTTCAAAGCTCTTATCCTTCATCAATTGCTGTATTTGTAGGCGTACAAATATTCCCTCTTTGATTTTCGGCTCGCTGAGTTTAGGGAATTTCTCTTTTGGATATAAAAGCTCATCTTTATATTTACGCATCGCTTTTACAAATCTTTTTATCAGGCATAGCTTTATGTACAACGGTGGTAAAAGTATCTCATCAAGGTTCTTCTTCTTCTTAATTGGCGTRGACACCGCTTACGCGATTATAGCCGAGTTAACAACAGCGCGCCAGTCGTTTCTTCTTTTCGCTACGTGGCGCCAATTGGATATTCCACCGATATTCGCCGTAACCAACGCGCAAAGGACCATATATCTTTCGCAGAACTTTTCTCTCGAAAACTCGCAACGTCGACTCATCAGTTGTTGTCATCGTCCAAGCCTCTGCACCAT
>NW_017537430.1:63062-66363 GCF_001853355.1 Bactrocera latifrons
ACCTTCTCTATTTAGTTCTGCAGCTCGAATTATTTTCTCCAGAAGCAGGTTGAAGAAGTCGCACGATAGGGAGTCGCCTTGTCTGAAACCTCGTTTGGTATCGAACGAATCGGAGAGGTCCTTCCTGATCCTGACGGAGCTTTTGGTGCCACTCAACGTCAGTTTACACAGCCGTATTAGTTTTGCGGGGATACCAAATTCAGACATCGCGGCATAAAGGCAGCCCCTTTGCGTGCTGTCGAAAGCAGCTTTGAAATCGACGAAGAGGTGGTGTGTGTCGATTCTCCTCTCACGGGTCTTTTCCAAGAATTGGTGCATGGTGAATATCTTGATATCAGGAAAAAAAAATGGTCTAATAGTACTATGTTCGGACCGACAACGAAAACATGTTTTCTTGGGGAAAACTGGTTTTCGCACGAAAACTTGTGTTTTCGTCCATGTAAAATCTGTCAAACGAAAACACAGTTTTCGCTGAAAACTACTTGAAAACTTACATTCCACTCATTATAATCGGCGCCTGCTCTAGTTTAGTAGATTGTTTTGGAAGACATATTTTGCCGGCCCTAAATTGTCACTTGATATTTACAAAATACAAACAAAAGAAATTGTTGGAGTGATAGGGCAGAAGCCCTACTGATTGAATTGTGACAGAATAAAATTAGTGCTTTTGCGGGACAAGGAAAAATAACGATATAGTGGAGGAAATGGCAATGGAGTTGCAAGGTGTGCATTTTATGGCGAATGAAATGAAATATAAAATGCACAATCTTTCAAAAAGATATATGTAGGTAATTAAATAAAATGAAGGAAAAATGAAGTACATAAATATTATGTTTTACAGAAAGAAAGAAGTCGGGTCAACTGGCGGTTCTCCCTCGCAGTGAGCACTGTATGAAAAAATGAGTGCCGTACTGTTGCCGTACGTCAGCTAAAACACCGAGAGCTTATTGGCGGAAAGCTTTCAAAGTAAGAAACATTTTTTTGTAATTGCATCACCGGTTGGTCTACCTTCGCCCTCAGTGATGCCGATGTCGCCAACCGATACTTCCTCGTTAACAATACCGTCTCCCGAGCCGAGAGATTATGTAAATAAAAAAAGGGAATCATTTTCAGAGCCTGATATTTAAAAAAATTGAATAAGTTGAAAAACAGCTCGAGAAAGCAAGCGTCGAAAGCGGGCCTTTAAGTGTCGGTCCGAACGACTTACATGTTTTCAATGTCGGTCCGAACACAATATTAGCACTGTTCAGTTAGTGATGTGATACCGATTTCGTGGCATATTTACGACCTACATAATGTAAAAAAATGTAATTTAGCAAACACAATAGTTACACAGTCGACTAAATGCAGTTATGTAAACAAAGAAACGTATACGTACAATGAATATGTAGCTGTCACAAGAAAACTGGATGTGATGGAAACAAAACTGTTATATGTATATTTCTTATGAGGGTACACCAACAAAAATAAAAATTATAGCAAAGTTCATGTGACAAAAACAGTGTTTACCAGTGTTATAAATTAATAGGCGCAAAGTTACCGTCAAGTTCTTGCAGTAGTTTTCTTAATATTCGCAAAAGCGCCGTGGAAGGATTTTAAGAACAATTTAGATTATTTATTTCAGCACACCCTGATGCTTTGGAACTGATGAATACTGAAGAAGATAAGATATTTTTACAAAAATAAAGGAGGCCAGTGCGTCCAGCGTGTATACAAGAAGTTCGCTGAAAAAGAAGAAAGGGTAAGACAAAGGAAAGTAAATGAAGAGAAAAAAGATATGAGCAAATGTGTTTCGGAGGTTTATCGTCATCTATTACTGCGCAAGTTTCTATTCAAATGCAAGGGCATATCGATCAACTTAGCAGTTTTAATGAAAGCCTTGAGGAACTCTTGGAATCCACCTTTCAAATGGTCAGTTGTGAAACTATTGCAGAAAGAGGAAGGAAAAACTTCATCAGGCCTAAGTTAGTTGCAGCTTTAGAAATATATCAATTAAGTATGAGGGATTCTGTCTATATATATTTCAGGCTATAGTAGAAGCTCTAGATCTTAGCTATGAAAATTTTGCTATAAACAAATCGTCTATTCAACGTATTCGCACACAGAGTCGACAAGATAGAGCCGAATCTATAAAATCAGATTTTCCGAATAAAAAAAGTGACTTCACTGGGATGGGATATTATTACCTAGACTTGACGTGAGAAGAAGAATACCCACCAATTCTATTTTCATTTGGAGAAAAGTAACAATTTCTGGCTGTACCTAAAGCTGTGTTGAACGCACTTTATGACTTATGGAACCTCGATGACAAAGTACAAATAATGTGTTGTGACACAACTGCGTCTGATACAGGGCGATAGAAAGGAGTCTGTGTACTTTTGAAACAAAGACTAGACAGTGAATTATTACTCTTTGCTTGCCTCCATCACATTTATGAACTGGTTTTAAAATTTGGCTTTGAAACAAAAAGCCACCAAGTCACAAGTCAAAAAGTTTAGAGACAACTGGAAAAGCATTAATCCTGTTGCCATTGAAATAGATACAGATATTGTCACACGTAATTTTTGTAATACAATAATAGATAATTTGTGGAAATTTTATAATCAAGAACTGCAAAAAACCTTTAGACGTGATGATTATAGGGAACTGATTGAACATTCTATTATTTTCTTAGGAGGAGACATTAAAAAAAAAACATTACAATTAGATCTCCTGGAGCGATCGCTCAAGGAAGTTTGATGGCTAGAGCTATTCACTCTTTAAAGATATGCTCAAAACTAGTGGCAAGGATAAGCGAACATTTCAAGACTTATGTTTTTTAATTGCGGTTTTATATGTAAAACCATGGCTTGGATGTAGTCTGGCGGTGAAAGAACAAACTCAAGATTTGTGCTTTTTAAGGAGGCCTAAAGAATATTAAATGTTGACAAATTGATCTCCAAAGTAGCCTTTAGTACTTGTCAGAAGAAATGGCCGTTTTGTCACTCTTTGATCATGAAGTTAACGAAGAAATGAAAACGAACAGTGTAGTGAATTTCCCAAGTGAGAGTTTGTATGATTCTGGAAAGAGATATATTCCATCTAAAAAAGATATACCTGATTATTAATACTGTTACTGCAATACCCTTCCCCACCTCCACGGCAGCGACCACTTCCCTATTCTTACTATGTTACGCACTCCGTCAGTCTTTAAGGCCCAMCCCACTCCAAAGTTCCTAACAGATATAGCGAACTGGGAAAAGTTTCAACATACTGCCAGCGACCTTTGCGAAAAATACCCCTATTCAGACAATATCAACAA
>NW_017537430.1:69488-72630 GCF_001853355.1 Bactrocera latifrons
ATTTTATATTTACATCAGCGAGCCGAAGGTCCTGGCAGCCAGTGCTCCTTTTTTCGTGGAAAAGTAATTGTATTATTGTTTCACGTTTTATAAATAAATAAATAAATAAATAATACTGTTTTGAATAAACGGTTTATAATGCTGCCTTATATATTGCTGCAGAGAATCATTAAGTGATTTTGATTCAAGAGCGCACATTTATTTTCTCGATTAAAAATTCATAAAAATTTCCTCCAGAGACCCGTTTCTACGTGGGAGGAAGATATTGCCCATTCAGATGCGAAAAGAAAACTGTTTTCTCTAACGGCAGTTAATGATACAACTGAAAGAGCTGTAAAACTTATGGAAGATTTTCATGGTTTGATCACTGCAAAAGAACTGCTAGACTGCGTTCTGGAGCATAGAAATCTGTATCCAGACTAAAAAAAAGGATCCTCAAATAAAAATATCCTGCTTGATCAGTACTTTAAATTTTATAAACATTTCATAAAAAAAATGTATATTTTAATTAATTTAGTTACTATATAACCTAAAAGGTTAAAAGCAGCAATTTTCAAGATTTATAGAGTTCTGTCGGCACGGGTTAACGTGGATGTAGGAAGATGAGATTTTGTATTTAAGTCTAGGTAGCTTAAAAAAAATAGGGTCTATGCATTTCGATATCTAAAAAAAATTCTTTTTCTCCCATATAAAGGACACCCTAATGGTCGCATTTGGAATTTCAGATTCAAATAGAATGAATCTAACCAATATCAAATGGAACGGTATTTTAGCAGTAATGAAGCTTTTTGGCGCATATTTTCGTTTCAAATACACGAAAAGCATCCAACTGTTTTTCACTGACTGTTCATTTCAAGAATGGTCAACGAGTGTATTTTACGGAAGGAAATGCAGCGCAACGAGCGGCGTCACCACCTCATACTATTTTGACAGCTTTCTTCAAATTGTGTGTGATAATGGCTTTGCAAAAACGCTTTTGTATGCACAAATACTAGCAATATGCAAGTTAATGAAACCCTACACGCATTATATCAAAAACGTCTGGAACTGCAGAAGTTCTACAGCAATGCAATATTATTGATTGACAGATTAAAATCAGTAGAAGCTTATATATATGAGCAGCTGATTCGGTCAATTTATGGTAAATGACTATTGTGCATGGCTATTGTGAATTGGCGCACCTTCTGCATTCATTCTTAACAAAAAAACTGTAACAAATCTTTATAATTTAAATATAAATTATAAAACCTATTTAAATTTTACCTTCCTCAATAATTCAACGTCAAATATGTATTTAATTAAAATGTTACACCAAGAGGAAAATTCTGCAATTCGTGCACCGTGCAAGGGTTTTGCAAGAGCAAGAGAATACCCCTATTGTATTGTTAGTAAGCGACATAAGACAAGCGTTGCCTATTATTCCACGGTCTACGCCTGCTGATGCGATAAACGCTTACTCAAAAATAAAAAAAGCTCAAAAACTCTGGAAAGCTGCAAAAAATATGAATACACAAATAAAATATGTCGTCCCATAAACTACAGACTACATACGATTTAATAACCAGAGAAGTATTATGCAGTTTACCAAAGAATTGTACAAAAAAAATTGTAAACATTATACTATGTACATAATGCCTAAGATACGTTCTATAGCTTTGGAAAGTACCTGAAATCATAATGATACTTAAGCCGGGTAAACCAGTACACGATGTTACATCATATAGACAAATATCGCTGCTGCCAGCTTTATCTAAAATCTTTGAGAATGTATTAATAAATAAGTTCTAACCAATAACCGATCATAAACACCGCATACCAACAAATCAATTTGGCTTCCGTGACTACCATTCAACAATTGACCAGGTACACCGAGTTTTCGTTGAAAATAAATTGGCGGCAGTCTTGGACGTGTTTCAAGTTTTTAACAAAGTTTGGCATTCGGCTCTGCTCCCCAAACAATATTGCGACATAACAGAAGCGGGTATTTCCCAGGGAAATGTGTTGGGGTCAATGCTTTATTTGTTTTTTACTAGTGACCTCCCATCTGATTCAAGTTATATGGCAGCGACATTTGCGGATGACATAGCTTTCTTAGCAGCTGGAGAGTCAACTCCAGTATCTACTCGACAAGTGCAGACAGCAGTCAATGCAATTACTAAGTGGATATCTAACCGGCGCATCAAATTAAACGACACGAAATTAATTCACGTCGACTTTGCCTTGAAAAAGTCGACACAACGTCCGATTTATATAAATAATATTCCTATGCCATCATAAGCGATTTTATTGGCAACCCTTCCCATGCTCAGCTGTGAATTTTAGTGCTCTCTCGAATTTATTTAATTTATATTCAAGACTTAACTGTGAAAATATTTGCATTAATTTATCTTTTAAGATAAGTATCAGTCTTATATTGTGCTATTGAAGCTATTGAATTTACCTTTATTCTGTGTTAGCTAATTTAAATTTATTGTGCCGAGTCATTTTCAATTTGTTTTTGTGCTACATTTTAAATAGTGCAATTTTTAGTGTTAATTTACATTGCTTACTTAAATTTCTCTCTTGTTTTTATTCATTTCCATCTTTTGCCACAGCTGTTCGCGAGTTTCTTACTTTTCGTATGCTACAGCGCATCTCAAACTGCTCGCTACATTGGTTGTTATCTTTGATAACTAACTATTTTTAGAGCCTTCATTTGTTAGAAATATATGATTATTATTTTTTGCTCTTTTTACTTTTATTACTTAACATCTTTATATTTTTGTTTAATATTGTTTTTGTTCATTATGATTTATAACTTTCCGAACTGCTCTATGAAAGGCGAGTCGGAACGCTTTGTTTCTTGCTGGCTTTGTGATGGGCTTGTCCATCTTAGATGTGCTGGACTAATATTTAGGATCTTGGATTCTATTCTTGACAGTAAGGGATTGCGCTGGTCTTGCTTAAAATGCAGGCCAACTGAAATTGAATTGTTTTAAGCAGGCGCGCAATGGTTTCAAGGAAATTGGTCGTGATTTTGAAACCCTTACTGAAAAATCGTTTCAATGCCTAAATACTCAGGAAGAGAATCCAAAAACTTCATCTAAACGTAAACGTCCGTCTGATAAAGATACCACTGTATCTTCCTTAAAAAGAATGCCTC
>NW_017537430.1:75365-79073 GCF_001853355.1 Bactrocera latifrons
AAAATTTTCTAGAACAAATTTCGAGTTAAACGAACCATTCCGCCGCATATGTCACGATTTCAATTCTCATTCTAGCACATATGATCTAACAGATTCACTCTTTACCACTAAAAAAATTATTTTATCTACTCTTAACAAGTAACATTTAAAAATTATAAACTTTAATCTAATTCTTAGTTTTGGCTGTTGAAATTTTTATCTATTTTTATCTATTATGACTCGGCTAATTCCGCTCCGGATATCGCCCCTCGCGTCAGTTGGGCGGGGGAGGATAATCGTTGGGTATTATAACCGTACTAAGTACCTAGGTATCACCTTAAATGCTAAGCTAGCTGGAAAGAGATCGTAGAAACAAGTAAGGAAGGGCTAAGTTTAGGTGCAAGAATCAAAGCAAGGGAAATACTTTAAAGTGTAAAGCTAATCCTACATATACAGAAAAGTCAACCCGACGTTCGAAAATCCGAATATTAGTTATATAAAGGATAGGTCAAGTTTTCCCTCAAATGTATTTATTTTAGGCACAAAAATACACTGTTATGAGTAAAACAGGTTGTCTTATTTTCAGTAAGATAACTCACATATTGGCCGATATACGCGGTACAAAGTTACTCCGAAGTTCGAAAATCTTCATATTAAGTACATATATGTGGGCTGAGTGAAGTATTGGTCCGATTCACCCCTTTTTTGACATTCAGACATACCATTATAAGAGAAGGTTTATACCTATAATTTCGGTAGTATATCACACATTAACCAACATTTTCGATCAAAAGTGAACTATAGGTACAGTGGTTTAAAAATCCGGTACCTAGGGGCTTCAACAGTTTTAATTTGACTTCAAAAATTTTTGGTCTTACGAAGGAACACAAAAAAAGCCCTTGTTCGTGGAAAGTTTTATCCCGTTATACTAATTCTTTATTGATTTGTATACTAAAAGTTGAACGTATCAAATGGAATTTAAAATTGTGCTAATGGGAAGTAGGTGTGGTTGTAGTCCGATTTCGCCCATTTTCACACTGTGACAAAAAATGCCACCCACTAAATTTTATCGAAATGGTTTGGTTGGGTCCGGAGATATGGGATTTCCCCAAAATATGGGTGGCGCTACGCCCATTGTCACCTTTTCACACCGGGTCCCATAAAACTCTCTCATACCATCTCGGTGGTAAAATATAATGTCTCTGGCGTATTTATTTATTGGTTTATAGCACTTTTAGTAGTTATACGGGGAGTGATCGGGGTTATTCTTCGTTTTTCTCCATTTTAACACTGTCGGTAAACCAATGGTTTCGGTTGCAACTGCAGTTGAAATGCCGTCCCATAGTTTCCTTATATCGAGTTGTTGACGAGTGCTCTCAGAGAGCAGGAGTTCAAGTCGAGTAGAAAATCGTTCTGCTATTTGTTTTGATTGCAGCTTCTCTTTGCTGCACAGAGGCAGGTGCGAAGCTTGGCTGCAACCAGGTTTTAGTCCGAGTCGACGTTAGGAGCTCGGAGCGCACGCTCATCTAAAACACTCCGGACGTCTCATCCGTCTGAATTTTCTTATGCAGGTATCTAGTACTATAGATCGATCCATTTGGGGGTGTTTTGGCGTATAGGCTGAATTTACGGGCCGTAGTGCCATATATACCTTCTTTGCCCAATCTGGCGTTAAAGTCGCCAAGCACGATTTTGACATCGTGGCGGAACAGCTCTCATAGGTGCGCTCTAAGCCCTCATAGAGGGCGGCTTTGGTCACATCGTCCTTTTCTTTCGTGGGGGAGCACACCAAGCTTGCGCTTCTTCACATGACCACTGTTGTAAATGCCACAAGGACCTATTTGCCTCAGTTCTTGTCCCATCCATCACATTTCTTGGACGGCATTGATGTCAGCCTTCACTCTAACGAGGACATCAACCAGCTGGGCAGTGGCACCTCCGCAATTAAGGGACCGGACATTCAAGGTACATGCCCTCAAATCAAAATCCTTTTTTCATTTGCTATGGTCGTCATCAAAATGGGGGTATCTCATGCGAGGCAATTGATATCTTTTCATTGGGTGTGCTTTTTTTCGTGGCGAGTCTCAAACCAAGTGCACAATGCTTTGTAAGGGATATTTCGTTTCTCACTTTAGCTCGCCTTCGAACGGATATCCTTACGCTACCCAGATTATACATATGTAAAAGAATCGTTTCTGGCCACTCCCAAGTAAATTGCGATCAGAGAGCTTTCCTCACTTGCGTGAACTTCTACACATGACTTCATCCTCCTACATCGGACAGACGGACATTTAACCGAATTTTAACATTTCTAGTCATCCTGGTCATTTATACATATATACATAGCCTTATATCTAGCTCGATTAATTCTAAGTAATACGTACAATGGTAAGGTGAACAAAACTATAACATTCTTTATTAACTGGTTGCAAAAGAAAAGAAAATTAGTGAGCTTGATATGAAATTTGCTTAACTTTACCCCCAAGATGGCAGGAAATTCACTCTATCAATTCCAAACAAACTGTTAGTGTACAGTCCAGTTCTAAAGCCAGTTTGGACCCACGGAGCCTAACTATGGGATTGTTCAAATCAAGGTAGTATTGTCAGCATTCAAAGTAAGGTATTAAGGGCTAATGTTACATGGTATGTTAGATCTGCTGACCTGCACTGTGATCTAGGCATGAGTTCGCTGATAAAAAAAATCTCGAAAATTGCAAAGTCTCATGAACTGAGGCTTAGATAGCACGTTAATAAGGAAGCCTCCAGGCTCATCGAAAATGCTGAACGAGAAATCCGGGTGAATCCGGCCTAGATAGGAAGGTAGGACAGCAGTAGCAGCAAATGTATTTCTTCTCTTTTTTAGCTTTTAAGTATTTCTCCTAATTAATTAGAATAGAATTGTTGGTAGTATTTTATTTTTTATACTAGGTAAAATTGTAAAATGATAAAAAATTGTGGAGATACGTCAAAAGATTTAATCTTTAAACAAATGCTCGTGTTCAACTTCAAAACGATGCATCTGATGAATTTTTCCGACAATTGTTGAAAATTAGAAAGTGTGCAATGCCAGTTCACGACACCGCATTAATAACGTTGCCAATGAGTTTTTGCCGTTTCACTCAATCAAAAGAAGAATTGATTGATAATGGTTTTCAGAACATTGTATTGCACTTAGAAATCATGCTTGGTTGAGTGAAAGAGCTTTTTTGTCAGCAAAAAATAAAGATGTTAACGAACTAAATGCGGCCATACAACTTAATACACCAGGACATATGGTATCGTATAAGTCTTTGGATACTCTGACGAATGAAGAAGATATGGTGAATTATCCTATAGAATTTCTAAATTCGCTTGATTTGCCAGTATAAACCCTGCATAATCTTCAATTGAAAGTCTGAGTAACAATTATGATACTTCGTAATATACATAAGTCAACCATGGCTTTGTGATGGTACAAGATTAGCTGTTAAAAACTTAATAGGAAAGGTTATTGAAGCAAAGATTTTGACCACGAAATTTAAAGGTGAAGATTGATTTGTCGTTCGAGTTTAAAAATCTTTGATTTTCGGTTCGCCTTGCTTTCCTATAACCATAAATAAAGCGCAAGAATAGCCTTTGAGAACTTCCGGCATAAATTTGTAATGCCCCATTTTCTTTCAGCTAGTATAATATACAAGGTGCGTTCCAAAGTAAACAGGAATCTAACGGCCCCTGGTGGCGCCATCTATG
>NW_017537430.1:79084-85127 GCF_001853355.1 Bactrocera latifrons
TAAGGAGGTGTTTATATGCTATGTTGAGAGTGGTGGATACTTAGTGATCGTCTACTGACATGATCAGAGCATCGTTGATGGCTTTGTCATCTAAATTGTTTTGCGAGAGACAGAAATTGATAACGGAGGTATCAGTTGTCTCTGTTGAGAATGCAGGTGAACCTGCGTTATATTGATAGKAGTTGGATTGAGCGATAATGTTGGCGAGAGTTGATTCGAGGTTTAGTTGTGTGTGTGTGAAAGACTGTGGARCAGRAGTGAAAGAGGAGGCTGAGCTATTGCTGACTTGTTGATTGCTGATGTTTTGAGGTGAGTTTTCCGGTGGTGAGTTGTTGGAAGAAAGATCGTGGGAAGTCGTAATGGGTGATTTGTTGACTAACGAATGTGTAGGTATATCAAGAGAATTGGAGGTTGACTTAGCGTTACTATTTGACAGCTGTGCTTCTCTGGCAACTACGGCGAAAGAAGTGTTCAATATTGATGGTGATTGTGCTTTGTAAAGTTTAATTGCTTCTCTCATGCAGCATTTACTCTGACATTTTATTTTTAGTATCTCCTTCGTTTGCACAGCAAGTGGCAGAGGATGGGTGATCTCCTGAGCAGTTTGCACATAGTGTGAGCGTGCAATGTAAAGAATGAATAGGAAGACTGCAAGAAGCACACACGGGAGGTTTATTGCATCGTTTTGCGGTATGCTCAAGCAGTTGGCAAGATTTGCATCGCATTGGGTTGGGGTAATAGGGTTTTACTTTTGCACTTCTCCAAGATAGTTCTACCTTTTCAGGTAACTCAAAAAGATCAAAGGTAAGTAAAATTACACCCGTGGGTTGGGGTAGTGGTACTCCCTCCGTCCGCCTAGTAAATTTGTAAACATCGACTACACCTTGTCTCTCATGTTTTCTATTATCTCTTTCTCGCTGACATTGTTGAGACAGGGAGCAAAAATTGTACCTTTCACGCTATTTCGCTTCAATTTCACACACACCAGGAAGTTTTTTGGCTGAAAAGAATTTTTGGGCAATTTTGTTATTTTTTACCAGCAGCAGAAGATTRCCAGCACGCAACTCAGAAATTGAGATGATTTCTTTGCCAATAGCTTCTAAGGCTTTGTGGACAGCGAMGCAAGAATACTTCGAAATTGGCTTGTTTGAGTCCGTTGAACTGATGAGAATATATTTCGGGTTTTCTTTCTTGGCCTGCGGCAGGTCAGGAAAGTTGAGSGGGGAGTAGGTGGGTTTCTTTCTTTTTGGCTGGGATCCAGGGCCAAGCAATGCAAACCTGTTATCCTCAAGGTTGGGCGGCCCGGGGGCCATATTAAACAAATCTTCACACTTGATGCACTTATYTACAATACACTTATGGATTGAAAGAATACAAGAAGATTTCTAAATGTAAACACGTGTACGTGTTCGAAAATGTACGATGCGCAGAATGTCAACAATGCGTAATGAGCGAAACACGATTTCTCAGAGCGAGCACTTGTCGAAAAACTGCTCCTTATTCTTATTTTACGTATTCTTAACATAATTTACATTTATTGAGAATATATTATTTGTATAGTAGAATAACAATTAGGTCCGTTACACCTACAAACTATATTACATTGTGAAAAAAGTAATTCATAATTTTRTGATGATATTTAGTCAAATTTGCCCATATATGAACTTGATTTTGATTGGTCGGTTTGTATGGCAGTCTAAATTTCAAGAAATGTTTGTATGGCAGTTTTTGTTATCCGACCTGCAAAATTTTCTTCAACTATTGTAGCGTTGTCTTAGAGAATAAACCATGACAAATTTGCAAAATATATTAACTGAAAAAAACTCCAATGCAAGTTCCGTTCAGTGAACAATTTTTTTGGAGATTACATTGTTGCCTTAGAAAATAATCTGTACAAAATTTCGTGAATATATATTGTCAGTATTATTGTTTCACGTTTTTATAAATAAATAAATAAATATATTGTCAAATGTGAAAGTTTGCCATACATGAACTTGATTCCGGTCATTCAGTTTGTATGGCAGCTATATGCTACAGTTAACCGATCTCTACAATTTCTTTGGAGATTTCTTTGTTGCCTTGGAAAATAATCTGTACCAAATTTCGGGAATATATCTTGTCAAATGTGAAAGTTTTCCATACAAGAACTTGATTCCAATCGTTCAGTTTGTATGGCAACTATATGCTGTAGTTAACAAATATCGGCAGTTCCGACAAATGAGCAGCTTCTTGAAAAGAAAATGACGTTTACAAAATTTCAAAGCGATATCATATAAACTAGGGGACTAGTTCGTATATATACAGACAGACGGACATGGCTAAAACGACCTCAACATACTCAGCATTTAAATATAAACTTTATAGGGTCTCCGACACTTCCTACTGGGTGTTACGAACTTTGTGATAAAATTAATATACCCTGTTCAGGGTATAATAACTTATATTTTTTAAAATATTCCTAATTAGAAATTCAAACATTTGCACTAAAAACAGATGGTATTTCTCTATATTTCATAAATTTTAATTAACATTTTTCACTTGGTATATTTAAATATACACTTTAAACATTGAAATAAGTTCATATTTCACTTCTGTTTTGTTATATTTTACTTACAAATGCGTCTCGCTTCCTTCTTCAACTCTTGGTATCTATCCCATCCCGCACGTGTTGTGGTCGATCGTAACGTTGCGAGATTTGCAGTCTGTTTTCTCTCCGCTGCGACACGGCACTCTAAGTCGTACCAGCTGTTATTTTGCATTTTCCAACCAATGGTTTCGGTTGCAACTGCAGTTGAAATGCCGTCCCACAGTTTCCTTATATCGAGTTGTTGACGAGTGCTCTCAGAGAGCAGGAGTTCAAGTCGAGTAGAAAATCGTTCTGCTGTCTGTTGTGATTGCAGCAACTTGACGTCGAACATGCCTTGTGTTTGTTGACAAGCGTTTTTTGCTTAACAGCAAAAGGTGCGAAGCTTGGCTGCAACAAGGTTGTTGTCCGAGTCGATGTTAGGAGCTCGGAGCGCACGCTCATCTAAAACACTCGGGACGTCTCATCCGCCTGTCACAACTAGATCGACCTGGTTGGTGGTTTTTCGATCCGGAGGTAGATTGCTGGCTTGATGAATTTTCTTATGCAGATATCTAGTACTATAGATAACAATATTTCGTGCCCCGGCTAAGTCGACCAGCCTCGATCCATTTGAGGGTGTTTTGTCGTATAGGCTGAATTTATGGGCCGTAGTGCCATATATACCTTCTTTGCCCACTCTGGCGTTAAAGTCGCCAAGCACGATTTTGACAACGTGGCGGAATAGCTCTAATAGGTGCGCTCCAAGCCCTCATAAAAGCCAACTTTATTCACATCGTCCTTCTCTTTCGTAGGGGAACACACCAAGCTTGCGCTTCTTTACATGAGCACTATTGTAAATGCCACAAGGACCTACTTGCCTTAGTTCTTGTCCCGTACATCACATTTCTTGGACGGCGGTGATGTCACCCTTCACTCTAACGAGGTATTAAGGGCTAATGTTTCATGGTACGTTAGATCTGCTGACCTGCACTGTGATCTAGGCATGAGTTCACTGGTAAAAGGAATCTCGAAAATTGAAAAATCTCATGAATTGAGGCTTAGATAGCACGTTAATAAGGAAGACTCCAGGCTCATCGAAAATGCTGAACGAGAAATCCGGGTGAATCCGGCCTAGATAGGAAGGTAGGACAGCAGTAGCAGCAAATGTATTTCTTTACATTTAGCTTTTAAATATTTCTCCTAATTAATTAGAATAGAATTGTTGGTAGTATTTTATTTTTTTATACTAGGTAGAATTGTAAACTAATAAAAAATTGTGGAGATACGTCAAAAGATTTAATTTTTAGACAAATGCTCGAGTTCAACTTCAAAATTTTTCTGACAATTGTTGAAAATTAGAATTGATGCAATGCCAGTTCACGACACCGGATTAATAACGTTACCAATGAGTTTTTTGCAGTTTCACTCACACATTGGTTGAGTGAAAGAGCTTTTTTGTCAGCAAAAAATAAAGATGGTAATGAATTAAATACGGCCATACAACTTAATACACCAGACATATGGTATCGGATAAGTCTTTGGATACTCCGTCATTCATTAAAAATCGGCCGAAATCATTATTATTCATGGAAAGGAATTGAACATCTAAAAGACATCGATTTGTCGCATTTTTATTGAACATTTGGGCCGTATTCGACGTGTTCGCCCCGAATATCGCGAAGATGAAAGTTGCCGTTTGTTGCACGACAATGCGCCGTCTCATCGATCGACGCTTGTGACCGATTATTTGACCAAAAATCACATTTTAACTTCCCGTATTCGCCTGATATGGCACCGCGCCACTTCTTCCTTTTCGGAAAAATGCATTTGCCCATGAAAGGAAAGCGTTATGCAAACGTAGAGGCCATTCAAAAGACATGCACCGTCATACTGGCGGCCATACCGGCCAACGAGCTAAAACATGCTCGTTCGTATTTCCTAATTTAATACAAAAAGTTTCAATAAAATTATAAAGCAAAATAGCCTGGTAACCCCTTATTTGCATGTTGCCCACAAATTGAAAAATCTTCTGATGTTCACTTCAGMATATAAGTCCTAAATAAAAAAATATWGGTGGGTATWGGTATCRCAAATTCGTATTCGAYTTTAAAGTTCAAAAATTCCCAAAAGTCGAACATTTTAACAAGCTATTTCACAACTTTTTACACGTTCAAGTCCTACACATTTCGTGTTTAAGAAGTGGCAATGCTCGTTTTCTTCATAATTGCAAACAACCTAACATTTTCATCGATGAGTGTGCYAAGTGATTTTTAAATTAATTGGTCTACAACTTTGCTTCCGCCGTTTTCCAAGAGATGTCTCTAGGGTAGAGCACTGGTCGATTTAATAGTTTTATATCGATCTTGGAGATTTGTGTCAACATTAACCCAACAAAATATTTTGGTCACATGTCAGTCTTCTTTGAGAAGAATTTAAAATTTGTTCACGACGTCTTGTTATTGGATCTCCTCGACGTCTTCTCCTCAATGCTGCATCTCGTTGCCTTTCTTGATCTCTGATTAGTGGATTCTGGCGTCGTATAGAAAGTTGCATTGTGTCACGCTCTTGCTCCGCTGTTCTATATTCTGGATTCGTTCGTCTGGTGGAGTGTTCCGCGGTGTTGCTTCCCTGATCCGGATTCAAACGCCTGATTGAATGTCCTATTTTGTCGCGCTCCTGCTCCACTATTCTATGTTCTGGATTCGTCCTCGTGCTCCTCAGCTCTATACTCCACATTCAAACGCCTGATTGAATGTCCTGTAGTATCGCGCGCCTGCTCCGCTGTTCTATATTCTGGGTTCGTCCGTCCGGTGTTCCGTCCCTGCTCCTCAACTCTATACTCCGGATTCAAACGCCCGTTTGAATGTATTATTGTGTCGCGCTCCTGCTCCGCAGATCTGTGAAGTACGTTTTATCGTCTATTGGAACTGTCCAGAATTGCCTCTTCATTACCGAACTCTAAATTTGAACTACGTAATTGTGCAATATAGTCGGCGTTCCTCAGTCGATTTATTTCCAAATTTTGGTTATATTGTTGTCGGCTTCGATTCAAAGCATTGCGACGTCTTTGTTCCTGCGACTGCTTAGATAGTCTTGGCATTTTTATAAATTAATATAAAATATTTGTACCAATAAAAAATATACAAAAAAATTAAGAATCAATAAATATTATTGGTATTAAACAAGAAATAGTTTTTTTTTTCGATAAATTTTAAAGTTGCTTGGATTTCCAAAATTTAAGCTTCACGCATAAACTGAAGTAATCCGATGTGTTTGCACCCTATTTGTAGAATTTTTTCCAACCGCATATGTAAAATCCTTCCTGTTTTTTTACCTATTTACACTTTACCTAACCTTCCAACTATGTTTATTACCTACCCATCAGTTAATTACGGTTGGATAATTATACTTACAATGTTAATTATTTATAATTATCTGTATTTATATTAATAAATAATAACATATCTGGAAAAATTA
>NW_017537430.1:86007-87143 GCF_001853355.1 Bactrocera latifrons
GAAAAAGTCGCACGATAAGGAATCGCCTTGTCTGAAACCTCGTTTGGTATCGAACGGCTCGGAGAGGTCCTTCCCGATTCTGACGGAGCTTTTGGTGCTGCTCAGCGTCAGCATACACAGCCGTATAAGTTCGCAGGGATACCAAATTGAGACATCGTCGATTCTCCTTTCACGGGTCTTTTCCAAGATTTGGCAAATATCTGGTCGGTTGTTGATTTTCCAGGTGTGAAGCCACACTGATAAGGTCCAATCAGTTTGATGACGGTGGGCTTTAATCCTTCACACTATAAGCTCGATAGAATCTTATACGCGATGTTGAGGAGACTTATCCCACGGTAGTTGGCGCAGATTGTGAGGTCTCCTTTTTTGAGAATTGGACATAGCACTCAAGTCCGACCATATTTTACAAAGAAGCTGATGCATGCTCATTATCAGTTCTTCGCCGCCGTGTTTGAATAGCTCGGTCGGCAATCCATCGGCCCCCGTCGCTTTGTTGTTCTTCAGGCGGGTAATTGCTATTTGAACTTCTTCCTGGTCGGGCAATGGAACTTCTGCTCCATCGTCATTGATTGGGGAATGGGGCTCCTTCTCCTGGCGTTGTGCGTTCACTGCCATTCAGCATCCTGGAAAAGTGTTCCTTCCATAATTTAAGTATGCTCTGGGCATCGGTGACTAGATCAACTTTGGGGGTTCTACAAGGTTATGCTCCGGTCTTGAAACCTTCTGTAAACCGGCGCATTTTTTCGTAGAATTTTCGAGCATTACCCCTGTCGGAAAGCTTATCAAGCTCTTCGTACTCAGGCATTTTCCGTCTGCAAATGCCTCTCGTTTTCCTCTTCAGTTCTCGGTATCTATCCCATCCCTCACGTGTTGTGGTCGATCGTAACGGTGCGAGGTAGGCAGCCTGTTTTCTCTCCGCTGCGAAACGGCGCTACTCGTTGTACCAGCTGTTCTTTTACACTTTCCGAAAACCAGTGGTTTCGGTTGCAGCTGTACGTAAGGAGTTTGAAATGCCGTCCCACAGTTCCCTTATACCGAGTTGTTGACGAGTGCTCTCAGAGAGGAGGAGTGCAAGCCGAGTAGAAAATCGTTCGGCTGTCTGTTGTGATTGCAGCTTCTCGACGTCGAACCTTCCT
>NW_017537430.1:87788-89864 GCF_001853355.1 Bactrocera latifrons
TCAGCGATATGTTGAAGAACCGCGCTTTGATGCGGATTGTGGCTAGACGTTCATTCACCGGAATAAATGATAGTACACGGCGACGGAGTCTCTCTCCCACCACGAATCCCACACCAAACTTGCGCTCCTTTATATGGCCACTGTAGTAAATGCCACAAAGAACTACTCGCCTCAGTCCTTGTCCCGTCCATCGCATTTCTAGGACGGCGGTGATGTAAGCCTTTATTTTTAGGAGGTCATCAACCAGCTGGGCAGCGGCACCTTCCCAATTAAGGGAAGATATTCGTAGTCCTTATTTCGATTGCCATGGTCATCATTAAAAGTGGGGTCTCTGATCCGAGACTGTTCTTGCGTTTTCATTGGGGGTGTTTTTTTACGTGGCGGGTCCCAAACCCAGCGCACATCCCTATGCAGGGGATGTTTCGCCTTCTTACTTTAGCTCGCCTTCAAATGGATGTTCTTAGGCTACCCAGAGGATACTTGATCTAAGACGGGAAGTCGTGAGCTGCTTGAGTCATATGTAAAAGAATCGATTCTGGCCACTCCCAAGTAAATGGCGATCAGAGATCTTTCCTCACTTGCGTGAACTTCTACACATGACTCCATCCTCCCTCTTTTATTCAAATACTGGAGCAAATAATTTCAATTCAACAAAACTGGCGAACACGATGACCGACGAGTTCATTTCGACTGCGAAGGATACAATTAAGCCAAGTTCCTTAACAGAAGGCAGAAGAGCAAACATATTAGAAGCTGTGAAGGGTTTCAAGCCATCTGAAATACAGGGAATGTCTCATACATTGCAGCTCAAAACATCGATAAAATATATGGTAACAGTCAACATAAGCAAGAGATGGATTAGTAAATGGTGCTACAGGAGAACTAATGCAGTTGGATATCGAATCGTCTGGACCTGAAAGCACAGTGGTGCGACTATGGATGAAATTCGCAGAACCAAGAGTTGGAAGCTTTGCACGTTCCAAGCAGTCGCATAGTCGCAATGCAGATTGGACACCAATCATGAGCGTGGTCCGATCATTCCAATACAAGTAAAATGAACAAATAACTATAGAACGTAGACAGTTCCCTGTCATTCCAGCTGAAGTAATCACGAGGTGGAAAGTACGCTTAATTTGCGGTTCATCTAGAGGGTAGAATTAGCTTGTCAGCTTTATATGTAGGAAGTAGCAGAGCCACAAATGCCAATGGACTTAATAATTGGGAAATTTTCTTCTCCGAACCCATTTGGACAGCAGGATCCTATTAAAACTCAACTTAATTGATTGTGGACAGAAGGTGCGTTGACGCCATGCTACAGATTTTTGCCGAAAAATCGGAACAACGCCTGGATATTTATTACCAAAATGTAAAGAATCTAAACAAGCATATTGCGAATATCAGATCAGATAAACTGATTTGTTCTGCTGATATTCTGTGCTTTGCTGAGACTTTTTCTTTATCTCAAGAAGAATTTCCAATACAGAGCTATAATGTTATTGTACGCCTTGATGGAGAAACAAGGTCATCCCGACGCCCGGCCAACGGCCTTATAATATACTTAAAACAAGATCAGTGCCCAGATCTATCAGAAGAACCATTATCAAGGAACGTCATAGGTTCAGCAAACGATTACCAACTTTTAAACGTAAACAATTCGACAGTTTCTTTATCACTTGTGTACAGGAACCCTACGTATAGACTGCCACAATTTAGGGAGCAAGTGGTGAATAATATCCGTCAGATAAATGAGCAGTTTAATGGACCATCAGTATTCCTCACAGCAACTGACGATTTAGAGGGTCGATTACAACAGTTGGGATTTCAATCTACATTGGACAACGCCGCCACAACAAAACAGCCAATAGCAATAGATTGGGTATGGTCAAACACGGATCCAGCAATGACCTCATGTATCACATATCAAACACCATATAGTAATCATGACGGAATATTTTTAAGTTATAGAAAATATATATATTATATATGTAGATATACATATGTTAGATTCAATATTAATATAACTTAGTATAATAATATTAGGTGTAAGTCATAGATATAAGTAATGTAATTTATATA
>NW_017537430.1:92197-94154 GCF_001853355.1 Bactrocera latifrons
AGATGAATGATCACATGTATACGTACGTGTGAGGATAGAATCTTCACGCGGCTTAAGGCACACTCTATGTGTTTACCCCCACGTTTACCCGCTGCTTACCCACTGATTATCTGGATTTTTACCCGCTCATGGTTGGCAGGGTAGTAGTATGTTTATTATATTTCCTGAGTGTATGCGTGTTACATATTAATGCATACGTGCCTCATATATGTATGTATGTTGCATATATATTTATGTGTTTATTTATGTACGTGGTGTACTGCCTCTGCCTTATCTAATATATGTGGACTGTATTATTATTATTACAATAGTAAGATTTTCCTTATCTTATTTAACATTCATGAAATATATCAAATGTTTAAATGCAATGTTGTTGTCCGTCGTTTGGTAGCAACGAACATACTCAATTTTGAACAAGCCTTACTAAAAGCCAAATTTATCAAATGACTCTTATATGAAGTACAATAACACTTTGAAAAATGAACCTTCTTTATTTATATATAATATGTATGTATATAAAATGTGTTGGCGTTTGGCAGCGTCAGAAGTTGCTAGAAGAATGTTCTGGAATTGCTTTCGTAGGGTTCGAGGGGTACGAAATCGTATTATCTCTCTTGGAATAAGTACGAAGAGGCTTGTCCATTATTCCAGTTGCTGGCAGAAATTGGCTGGTAGTTGGCTCCTCAACTCGGTGAGACTTATCACTTTTCACAGGTTCTACGGGCTGCTAAGTGTTTTCATTGTCTTCTTTGGCGATGTACAAGTATGCTGGCTGGAGCCTATCCACGAAAGTCAAGAATAGGGTAGTTCTCGAGGTGGCTTTACTACATCGATACGAAGAAAAACATGGGAGCAAGTGTAGGGAAGGAAAGGAAGGGTCAGGATGAAAATTTGAGATTTAATGTACTGAGCAGTTGGTGTGGGCCTTAATCTTCTTATATGCTCAGAAAACCTGTGCCAAATACAAGGTCAGCAGGTGAGGCATTTAGGTTTTCTTTATAGCACGTGCGAAGACCTAGGAGCACCGTTGGAAGAACTTCCGACCAAAGAGAAACAGAGTTGGACATTACAGCTGCCTTGAGCGTTCTGTGTCATCTTTCTATCAGTCCATTTGATTTCGGATGATAGGGCGTTGTTCTTATGCGATGGGCACCAATCAGCCGTGTCAAAGTCGTGAAGAGCGCAGACTCAAACTAGGTTCTATGGTGATGGTGAGCGGTGTGCCGAACTGAGTAATCCAGTTCGAGTAGAAAGTATTGCAAACAAGTGCAGCCGCCATGTCCTTAAGATTAACAGCAACGGGCCATCTTCAAAATCTATCTATTATTTTTAACAGTACCTTAGATGATTGACATTTGGAAGTTCAATGAGGTCAAGGTGTACATGGTTGAACCTAGCATCAGTTACGTCAATGTGCTTAGGTGTGAGACGATTGTGACGATGAATCTTGGAGCGTTGGCACGGTAAGCAATTGCGGCTTAAGTTCAGTGCATCCTTCTTGATGCCCGGACAAATGTACTTTTGCTTGAGTGTGTGGGCCGTAACTCGACTGGGATGAGAGAGTCCATGGACTGTGTCGAAGGCCACTCGGCGAAGATTTTTGGGAATGAAAGCTCTTACCACACCGGATTATATGTCACAATAAAGTGAGGTGTTTTCCTCAATTGGTAGACGTTGAAATTTCAAAGTCGTGTTGTTGTTGCGAATGAGCTGCTGGATTCATTGTTCTCTTGCTGCTCATGCTGAATTCTTTCGGCACTCAAAATAGTCGGCATGCTAATGGTACTGATTCTGGATAATGCGTCAGCCGCCACGTTCTCTTCACCTCTGAGGTAAAAGATCTCAGTGGTGAACTGGCTCTCTGAGCGAAAGCGTAGATTAATCGCTTGTGATCCGTTTTAATGATAAAGTGGCTTCCCTTTAGTATATGTCGGAAAAATTTTTATTTATTTATTTT
>NW_017537430.1:94214-96176 GCF_001853355.1 Bactrocera latifrons
TTTATAATCATTTATACAATAAAATATTTATTATATAAATACATGAAATCGCAGCACTGGCTACTAGGCCTTCAGCCGCCTTATTAATAGCTTAGGTACTATAATTGAGTTAGTAAGTTGTTAGTGTGTTAGATGTATTTTAGTAAATTTCTATCTTTAAAAAATTTATACGTAATCATTACGTTTTTATCTCAGGGATTTTTTAATGCTTGTGCTAAGTCAATGTTGTCAGAGTAGTGTGTTGTTGAGTGGATCACTGGGCAGTCTGCTAGTATGTGTGTAGTCACAAAAAGGGCAATTGGAACGGGATTTTCCCATAAGTATATTCGAGTGAGTTAGGATGGTGTGTCCGATCCTGAGGCGAGTGTATGCTTTGATGGCGCTTATTTTCGTGGTGGGCCCATACAAGGTTGGTATTCTATCTGGGTTGATGATRGCGTAACTATGGGTGTGTAGTTTCCAAGCATTTAAGTTTTCTTCGAGCCTTTTGTGTTTGATGAAGTGGCGTATGTCTTGTTTCGAAAGATAGTTGTAAGTAAGAATCGGTATGTTTTTGACACTTTTGGTAGCGGTGTCAGCGAGGTGATTGTCGGTTATTCCCACGTGGCCGGGAATCCACATTATTTTGATTTTGATCTCGGAGCACTGATCACCTCGTCTCTGCTTTTGCTTATTATCGGATTGTAATTTGATAACGACTTAATGGCTGAGATACAAGACTTGCTGTCGGTGCAAATGAGGTACTTACCATTGTGTTCTTTTGCATGCTCGACTGCCTTCAATATGGCAGATGCCTCTGCTGAGAAAACCGAACACAAATGAGGAAGAAGCCAGTTGCAGATTGTATTACCTGTGTTCGTGACCATGGAAAAGGAGGTGTATTCGGATGACTTAGATCCGTCTGTGAAGATCAACTTCCAGCTATTTTTTTCGTATTCATGCTTCATTTCAAAAAACGTTTTTTTTTTTAAAACATCGTTTGGTGTGTTCTGTTTGGGCAGCTTGCATAGTTTGTTGGGGAGTGATTCACACGGGATTAGCCAATGAGAATGAAGGGGCTTTACTTTTTCTCCACAGACAGTGGAAGAGCACTTTTTTTATGCAAAGATAACGCATTTTGTTATTGCTGAAAGAAATCTTGGTAGCCTGGTACGCCTCAGCGAAGTAGCAAAGGCCTTGATCAGAGATGAGTTTTTGCTTTCAACCGCTTTTGATAGCAATCGGTGGGTTGCGTCTTCAATCCTATTTTGTACACTTCGTAGACCTGACTTCGCAAGATTGATTTCAATTGGTGATGTTGGAAAAGCTCTGAGGCTACGGCGTATCGTGCAATGGTATGGGCACATATAAGCTAGATGTTGTTCTTCGAACTTCGTTCGTAAAGCGGAAGCGCATAGTCGATCTTTGAAGGAAGAAGTGATCTGACAACACTGATGAGCGTATTTGGATGTATTAACGAGTATTTTGACGAAAGATATTTTACAGTATTTAGTCTTGATTGCAAAGAGTTTCTAATGTATTTACAATGCGAATTAAAGTTATACTTAGAATCAAAAACTAATCCTAGAATTTCTAATTCTTTTGTACATTCTATGTTAGTGTTGTTAAAGCAAAGTTTTATTAAGTTGCAATTTGTTTTTCTGCATAGATGGAGGATATGCGTTTTTTCTAGTGACAGCTGTGCACCGGAAACTAGCGACATTTAGAGATTTCATTGAGGACATTGGAAAATGTATATTCGGCTGCGTTGAGGTCGGAACGATTGGTGTAAATTACGACAYCATCTGCATACATTTGGTGCTCGATTCCTTTGTGCATGTTTATTATTCGACTTATCTCATCAAAGGCAGTGATGAAGASGAATGTTGAAAGTGGCGAACCTTGCGGCGTGCCGTTTGAGAGTGGAAGTGTGGAGGAGAAGAATCCATTAACATATACTTTCAATTTACGGTTAGTGAGAAG
>NW_017537430.1:97454-98305 GCF_001853355.1 Bactrocera latifrons
TGTGATGCACAATGCCCCAGAGTCACAGTCCTCAGTCGCGTGCGTGTGTGCCAGACAATTGTTGCAATACCCATGCGCCTGTGCTACCTGCTGCCGCTGGATGGGTGACATGCCCTTGAAGAGCCCACACTGTTGCAGTCGATGGGGGCGGCGACAAAGGGGGCATCGTATGCGATGCGGCTCCGCTGGTGGTGACGGTGTGCGTACTGGTGCTCGTGTGCCATTACGAGCTGCAGTTGACGGTGCGGTTGCGGTGACTGTACGGGGCGCCGCTGTTGGGACAACCCCAGGACGGGGCACACTGATGGCCGATCGCAGTGTTGGCGTTGGAGTGGCCGTGTTTTCTGCATCCAYGTTTGCCTGTATGGAGAGAAAGTCGTGTTAATTGCAACTCATTTCTTTATATTATGAAATTGTGCGATTTGTAACCAACTTTATTTGGTTTGTCAGAGTTTACTAATCTACCCATTATTTTTCAATATCTTTTTGATTTATCATATGCGCGATTGATTTCGGTTTTAGTTATTAACGGATGTTTCGTTTTCTGCGTGTCGGTATTATTGTACGGATTGTACGGRTTGTTCATTACGCGCATTTTCGCTATTATCTAGCACAGTTCTATAGGAAGCACAGTTTAACGAGCGGTCTGGTCAGCGTTCCGTTTTGCGTACGGAGGTCAACTACTCGGATATGACCGTCGGAGCCGTGATGAAGCTTCTCTATGCGACCAAGCCGCCATTCTRTAGGGGGGAGACAATCATCGTGTATTAGGACAAAGTCTCCAAGCTTTGGCGCCTTTTCGGGAGTTTTCCAGCGGTACCTTTTGTGAAGGTCCTTTATATACTCCTCCT
>NW_017537431.1:0-1440 GCF_001853355.1 Bactrocera latifrons
CATTAAATCATAAAATTGTTGAATCACTTCGCTGAAAGATACTAGAAATACTTGAAATTAACCAAAATCCTTCTAGCCTAGTATCCCAGCGCCAAAATTAAACAAAATCTCTGACTGAACCTTTAATTTAAAATCTGACCAAAAACTGCCGAGTAGACCTGTGCTTCAAGTATGCTGACAAAATAGCGAATAAAACACGCTCGAGTGAATCAAACTTCAAATACGAAGTATCGTCTGGCGGAAATGTGAAATTCTCACTCGCAACTCTATCAGATATTGGAAGCAAACTCATCTCTAATGTTGACCAAGCTGTTGCAACTATTTTCCAGCCACTCGGGTGAACAAAACATTGGCAATAGTATGGTAACGGGTGGCGCAGCTGACTCGATGGGAAATTGTGACTGTATATTGCTCTTCTACGTAAATGTTTTTACATATGTAGGAATGTATGTTCACTTGAATTGCACTTTTATTGAAAGCTTCGTGTTGTCACTTTGATTGCTAAAGTTTTGTTGGCGGATTATGCCTGCGAACATTTCATTCGAAGTTCTATTCGCTTTTCGGTTAATTATTTGATGCACGTAAAGTTTCTTGTTGCTCAGCAGATAGACATACATACATATTTATATACAAATCAGAATTATATAATATCTAGCAGTCGTGGAAGGATAAGTAGATGGAGAAATAGTTTCGGGGAAGCATTTGATGTGCTTTTGGCAATTTGATCTAGTTAGTTCTGTTAAAATTTGTCAGCAGTACGCAAATTATATTAAAATCTAATGGATTGATTTCTGAGGAAGTTCTACTTGATTTTTTCACTCTAGCGATTCTTTTATTCTTTTAATACGATCCTAAGTGTGTTTTTCTTGTGAGCTTTCAAATAACAAGGACATTGAAGTTTTTGATAATATTTTAAATTAAGAAGACTGATTGGTATTTTTTACTTGCACTAATTTTCGAAAGAAATTATGTATGCCAGATATTGTAAATTATTTTAAGTTCAGAAAATTCACATTTTATAATCGCAAATAMCTTAAAAACTGAAATTATATTTCAATGTATATTTGTCATTCTGGTAATATGTTACAAATATTTGCAATTATTAAAATGTTCGACATTGTATTTACATCGTTCAATTAATTATTCAGAACATGACATATTTAATTTACTCTCGGTATTTTGGGAATATAATATTTTATACCGTAATATATTAGATCCGTAATGTACTATACGCAATTATTTATGTGTATGTGTTTAAAATAATTTACACTATATACAGTCGTTGTTATGTACCAAATTGAGATTGTTTTTTATGGAGAGTAAGGATTGATTATAAAAACTTTCTTCTGACTTAACTCAAACCTCGTGTTAAATATAGCTACTTCGCCCTCATACAAAGTATAAACATAAATCTACATATATATTGTATTCGCAAATTCT
>NW_017537431.1:1796-3203 GCF_001853355.1 Bactrocera latifrons
GCGGCTAGTAGGCTGCTCTATCTGATTCTTAAAAGAAGTTTCGCAACCAATTTTGACTACTAAAAATTATATATTTCCCCTCATAGCTCTTCAAAGCAGTAGGTTCAATGACATATATAAGTATAAATTTATATTAATTTTTCAGAAATTAGCTGTTTAATTTGAACCATAACAATAAATTATTGAATTCTATTATGCACTGTGGGCTCTTCATACTATTTCTGCTTTACTGGCGTAGAAACCACTTACTCGGTTATAATCGAATCTATTATTACCGTAAACTCGATCGCTTCATTCTAATTTGAAATACAAATTTACATTTAAATTGAATGCATTTCTATTCTAGTTTGATGTGAAATTTCATAGTAATATTTAAGTGCTTACAAATACGTAGAAGATTTCATCTGCCATCCAAAATTCGCTTCAAAACTACATGAGTAACAGTAAAGAAAATTTTTATTATTAGCTGAGTAGTGAGTGCAGTGAATTTGTTATATGTTTCAGTTTTATATTTACTGTTATGCACATAAATATATTGTTGTTAGATTTGCACGATATATTAACAAGTATTTGAAGTAAATAGAGTCTTTAATTTTTAAGTGTATTATAGAGTTTTGAATAACTGTATTTGTTCTAAGTTCGAATCCGTCTGCAACATTTTTAACCACCATGACTTTCTTCGCCAAAATAGTTTTATTGAGGATTGATATGTAATTATTGTGTTTCATATTTCAGCTTACACAGCTTAAATGCTTTGTTTTCGATGGTTTAAATATTTTCATTTACCTAAATTATATATTATATGTATTTTTTAATAAAAAACTTATGTTGATTTAAATAAAAATTCAAACTTTTTGAAACCAAGGCAGGCTACTTAAATATTTTTAGTAAACATTTGACCTTACGTTAAATATTTATAATACTCAATATAGAGTTTTTCAATTGTGTTTAATTAAGTAAAAATTTTACTTACTCCAATAATCTGAAATTTAAATTGGCATAAAAATATCACAATCAATTTCACAGTAACCCACTGTAACCTGTTTGTAAAGCCTTGTGATTCGTTTAGTGTTTGTTACATAAGTGTATTCATTAGAATTCGTATTACATAATACGAATGTCTACGATATGATGCATTGTGTTTTGTTAGCCAAGATTTAGACAGCCAATGTAGTTATGCCTCAAAGTGTATTCTGTAAATAAGACGAAAATGTCTATGCTGGATTACAAAAATATAAAATGTTTTATGGTCTTATTATCATGTTAACATCATATGCAGGGATGGGCAAAGTCATAGCAGGTGCTAAAAGATCGTAAGTGATCGTATACGTATACACACGGATTGTCACTAACACGCCCAACGAAGAGCGTAAAACGAGCACTTACGATGGGACGAACTTTGTCACA
>NW_017537431.1:4923-12690 GCF_001853355.1 Bactrocera latifrons
ATTGTACAACTTTTATGAGACAGTATGAACGTACAAGTACACACCATTTTCCTTTATTTCTGCTGAAATTCACGTTCATGTTTAATTTTTGGCTTCACGAAAAGCTGACTGAAATCCACAAAAGCATATTCGCAACTTAATTACCTGAAACTCAAACTACATACTATAATTACAGCAATAAATCGTAAACCAACTGGGAAAGTCAATTCCGCCTGTATCACAATAATAATAATAACTAACCAGGCTACAGCGTTGGTTCTAAAATTTGATTGAAAACGCAATTTCTGTGACAAGCACATCATATTGTGACAGTTTTTGTCAAAAAATCATTCAAAATGTTGAACTCAAACTACTCTGCTAAGAATATACGCCGATGAATATATGATTATACCCGACTGAATGAATGAAAGCTTCAGCCTACTGACTGCAATGCGATGTAGTTGGTGTGCAAGTGCTGGTTAAACAGCATTTTAAGGGAGGTGATTTCAAATTTTGTACATCTCACTTCAAAGCAACAACATCAGGGAAAACATACTACCCTACATTGAATAGACTGAAGTTAGCTTCACCTCAGGTGGTTATGTTCAAAATTGGTTTTTATGGCTTTGATATGAAACTGCGTTTTGTGAAAGCAGAATTTCTATTGTATATGACATTTATGCCTTGATGTAATTCTAAAGTTTTCTGCAAAAAAGCCATGTCATATAAATTGTGTGTGTGGATTTCGTTAGAATACTTATTTAAAAGTGAATTGAATTTAATAAACCTTTTGCATATTTTCTTCCATATTTTATATTCAATTTTATTTCTTTCCACCTTATTATAGGCCTGCTGCAGTTGTGTAAGTCATAACTCATAAAATGTTCATAATGTACTTCGTAAGTTTGAAAGCTGTAATGCTATTAGATTCCAACGGTCTCAAAATAAATCCTTTAGGCCTTAAATAAAAATGAAAATGTTGGAAACTGCAATACTTTGGAAAGGGATTGGTAAAAATTTTAAACTAAGCTGCCTAAGGTTTTCTGACTCTAATAACGTCTGTGTTCAAGATACACTAAATAAATTTCTTTAAAAAATTATAATTTGCATTATTATTATTGTCCAATTAGATAATATGAGACTGCTTTTGTGCTGCAGAAATAGTTAGGAGTGTAGTTAAATCATTCCTAAAGTCCTAATTGCCGCATGGTGGCTAAGAGGGTAGTTCATTGAAAAACATTTCTAAATTGGTAGTACAGATTGATTTTGATATATATTTGATATACGTCGAATTCAATTGAGTCTTGGCACATAAAAATAAATATCTATACTAATTATTTTCAAAACTTCATTAATATAATAGTAATAAACGCTGCTATATAATACTTTCACATAGAAAAAGTTTTATCAGCCGTATCAGTAGAGGGATTCCAATCCGTCGTGGCGATCACACAAAGCAAAAGGCAGCTATAAAGTATAAGTGATACTTCAGCGTTTTGCTTCTGCAAACTATTATTGACACTTATTTTCAATGTTATTTTCTGTGCTTTAGCTTGTCGTCCCTTTACCTAAATTTTTGTCGCCACTTCGTGAGTATTTATTCGGATCACTTGACCTATTGGGTTATACCTTTAATACTTTTCCGCTGGTGAACGGTCAGTTGTTCATCTGTAAAACGCAGAAAATTGCCAAGTTGATTTAATTTTTAATTTAGTAAGAAAGATGTGAGAAAAGAACTGTTGCAGTGAAATTCGAATATTTTTCCTCTTGGGACACTAAAATTTAAAAATTTTATGTGAGAGTTACATCTTTGTAACTAAAAAATCACCATCAAATGAAAACTATATTTTCAGAGAAATTACAATCCAAAAATCCTAAAATTTTTATAATTTATGCAGTCGCACGTTGCAGTATATGCAGTTGCATATATGTTGTTGAAGGTGCAGCTTCTGGCGATTCTCATAATTTTCTGGTAAATATGATATTCATATACCAATGACTATTCAGGTAGTATGTAAAATGTTCTCCATATGCGCTTATACTTGAATTTGTATGCATATGCTAATATATCAGTAAAAGTGTCACATGAATTTAGTTAAGACTGCATTAATGAATAGCGTGCAAATGCTTATTTGTTTCAGAAGCATAGATCGAGCTGAAGTGAAACCCTGGTATTTAGGTTTTTATGTGCTGATGGTGTGTTATTTGTAATTAAATGTTTTATCATCTTTACAAAAGGGTATTCATACACTCGTCAATGATTCTCACATGAGCATCGGCACAGTATCGAATAAAATTCTGCAGGCACTCAAATAATGAACTCATGAAATTAATTTAGCATTCTGCTCTCATGTACACAAACAGTTATTAGATTAAATTCCAAATAAATGAACTTTCTAATATTCATGCATTTACTTAATTGGATAACCCAAATCGCAAAATATTAAAGAACGCCTTTAGTATTTCCTGAGTGAACCAAAAGTGTTCACGTGGTTTGGTAGCCCATTACGTGACTATTTAGTAAAATAAGTAATACTAATTAACAGCAAGAACTCATAGTAGCCAATTTAAGAAAAATCCCATTAAATCCTTCATTAAGCCATTGAGGTTAATCGACCCTTGAAGGCAGCAAGTCCATGGTGCTACTTCGGAAGAAATTGAATAAAAAAGAAATAATACATTGAATATATCGCAAAAATATTGTTTATTCTTTATAATTCTACATTGATTTTAAGACAATGTCTGTCTTTATTAAGAGTTGCAATCGTTTGCGACCAAAACTAACACCAATGGGGATGCTTCGCCTCACTTCTGACAGATAAGCTACAGCTTATACACCGATTTTGTGGGAAGTGGGTCGTCAGTATGAAAATATAATATTCGTCAGTATGAAAGTGTGAATGATGTAAGGCAGCTACCAGTAAGCTCAATTCGAACAAATACATATATTTATATAAATGCCCATATATTTTTCTTTCAAGTGGTATCTGTGCAAATGTCCCTAAGTAAGTTGAGAGTGCTCTCATAATATTTCTGCAATAGGACGTCTAATGCAATTAGTAATACTACCTATCTGCAATACTGAATTTATAGAAAAAAGATTTTACTTTTCTAAAGTTAAAGTGAGTAAGAATTTACAGAGAATTTCTTCCTTTTTTAATTTTTTAGGGAAATCTTGTTAAGTACTATTTTTCAAGCCGCTCTAACTGTTCTAGGTATTCCTGTAGGTATAAAATATTTCAATATTTCTTTTGGCATAAATATAAGCTATGTAGAGTAGTAGATAATATAATAAATTTATAATATATTAATCTAGAACTTTTTTTTTCTTTTAGCTTCTGAAGCATTTATACTTTTTACCCTGGGAATCTAACAATATAATCAAGCTGTACCCATTCCAACAGATGGAGATACGCAACAGAAATGAAACAGTCATAACTTTATCGTTAAAGTATGCTGAAAGATGATGATCTTAGACGTCTCTCCGGAACCAATCCAAAAGCCATCTCATTCAATTTTCCATTAATGAAATTAAATATGTATGCCTTTATATTATTAAAATAAACAAATGAAATATTAAACATATGTATATAAGTATCTAACAATAATAAATATAAATTCAAAGTAAATAATCTGTGCTAAATTAGTGAGTAAGGTAAAAAGAAAGTTATGTTAAAAACAAAAAAATATTGAAATAGAGAAACCCAAAAACCAAAAAGTTGTTTTACTCAAAATTTATTGCTTCAGTGGTAAGAATTCTTACATTTATAGTTGTACATATAATAGTATTTATATTGATAAAAACATACAATTTTAAATTATGGCATTAAAATAGGAAGTTTACAAATAAAAACGACACCTCAGCAGCATTGCCCTAAAAATACGTAAAAATTAAATCTGGTCACCCCAGTCACGCGGCGGCGCACTCTCGCTGAAGCACAAATGGACGATTTCTACCAGGCGATCAAAGCTGACAAGTAGGTAGCCACCGCGAGAAAACCAATTTTCATGTTGCCTACCAGAAAGGCGCAGGTGAAGTGAAACTGCTTTAGCAACAGGCGTAGGATAGCCGGAAGTAAAAACTGCGGGCGCATGTAAAGAAATAACTTCGTTAAAATAGTACCAATTTTGTGTCCGCGACCGGTAAATAAAAGAACAAGTCGGCAGCGCTATAGCAAGCTATTAACTAATAATAACAAACTACAAATATAGGAAATATTTTAAAAGAAAGCGAGATATAACAACCTTTTTGGTAGCAGATAGTACTTTAACATGTTAAAAGCAAGATGAAAGAGCGTTCGCAATACATTGCTCTTAACATACGCTCTGTATATGTTGCATAACAATAGCAGCACTACAAGTTCACAAAATTTTGCTGAAATTCAAGTTTCATGCATCACTAACTTTTCACTGAATTACCAAACTTGCATGCATTATGAAAGTAAGTGCTGCACATTCATGCCATTCCGCCCCTTTTATCTTTTAGCTGACACCAAATTCTTTGAAATCGGTGGATTTTTTCAGAAGTTATACCGAACAAATTAATGGCACTGCTATATCCACTAGTCACAGTAGTTGTGTGTGCGCCTCGAGGATATGCATTGAAAAAGTATTTGCGGATTTTGAGTTTTACCCAAAATCGAAAAGGCAAGTGAAGGTGGTCAGATGTGATTTTTCTTAATTCTGATAATCTTAAGATATGAAGGTATGTATATTGTTTTTATTGTTGCGAAATGTAAAAGACATATGGTTGTACATGTGCATGAACATATTAATATACAAGTCCAAACTATTGCAATTTATTTCATTTACAATTAACATATTTTGAGTAAAATATATTACTTTTATTCTGGTCACTTTATTCTTGCAGACGCACGAGTTCGATTTCACACTTCTCAATGTTCTCATCTGCTCACTTCAGCATGCAAAAAAACAACAGCACACACCACACACATGATTTGCTAAACAGCGAAGGCTGCCGTTATTCGTGTCAATTGAATGTAAACACGTTGTGGAGACGAGCAAAATTGTCGTGTGAGAGAAAAATGTTATTATGTGAAAAGCATAATTGAAAATGGGTATTGTGTAAAATAAAATAGTGAAAAATATTTACAAAAGTATGGTATAAGCTTGAGAAAATGTGAAAACAATAAAAAGTTATTTAACATGATGTAAATTTATACATAAGTGTAGTTCCAGCTAAAGTATTTCAAAAGTTAAAATGCAGAATATGTGTGCGGAAAAAGTTTAAATGGTATTACCCAAGGTAAGTGAGAATTATTATTATTATACGTATATTTCAATAACATATCACAATATTTCGTTCTGGATGACTTATCAGTAATGTAATATAATTTTTTTTTTTCACAACAATTACAAAATTTTTCTTTCATGTCTGAAATATCTCTAGAATGTTGCTGATGTTAATGTATTTGTGCCCAGGTGTAAGTTCTAAAGTCAAAGTCTTAAAACTATTTACAGAAATGGGTCAACGAAACAGATTTTGATCTACAGAACACAGTTTCAGAGGTGCTATAATTTAGCGCCTATTCCAGTCGAGGACATAAAAAAAAATGTTTGGTTCTTAAATAGTTCTTCAGCTTTCYCAATCAACTGATACTTAATTTGGGTACACAGAAGGTTTTTTCTAAGCAGTTTCAAAAACTTTGCCATGAATATAATAAAAATGCACGTTCACTTAATTTCCCTTAGAGATGTTAAAGTAGATATTAGTTTTATTAAGGATTCTGAAATTTTGTTTAATAAAGCTTTATGCTGTTGGTGGGTCTGGTTTGTCATGCTTCTGACCACAACTTTCGCTTACTCTATAGTTTACTTTGTACTTAGGTATAGGTTAAATGATGGTACAGCTTAAAATTTTATATAGTTTCTTCAACTGATTCTGTATTTTATTATTTAAGTTCTTTGATATAAAGACTATTACAGGGTTACCCAACTAAATCATGCCGAAATACTAAGGCTAAACAAGTAGTGAATCAGTGAAGCCCAAATGGTGCTCGCTAGTAATATTCTATACGAAAATTGGCAGCCATTTTTTATTGTAATATACAGAAGTGAGTAAATAAATATTTGAGAGTTACCAAGCGCAATCATTAAACAAATTCAAACTTATTTCCTACTTAATCCGATGTGACAAATTTCATTTACATTTGTGGCTGCATTAACATTTTAAAGTATATTTTACCAACAACCGCTACTCGCTGTAAAAAAATGTTCACTGAACTTTCCATTCCAAAATATATTAATTGAAAAGTATGTATCTGTATCGCGGAACGTTTATGTATGTATTTAATTTGAAATTTTGTGGTATTTGCAGAACGAAAATCAATAGAACATAGCGAGATAACATTTAAAATAAATCAAACAAATATTAATTACAAATATACGAGTATTTACGTAAATGCTTTAAAACAATATGAGCAATATCAATCGAGTTATAACCCCACAGTTAAACCAACAAAATAAATAAAATAAATTGATTGCAAAAGAGCACACACAAATAACAAAATAAAGACAACATCTTCGAAATTGACCTTAAATATTTATACTCACATTAAACCAATTACGCATTTTTACTATGAAAGTATTTAGTTTAATATTTCAAAAAGAAAATAATAACTTAATGAAATCTAAACCATTTGTTTGTGAAATATTGTTTTATTCACATTTTGTTCTGAAGTGAGTGGGTAAATTCATGCTATATTCAATTATCACACTGATCGTCCTGATACTCGTATAAAGCAACTGAAAGCAATGGATCAGAAACATATAGCAAATTACATACATATGTATGTAGTATATTCTTGATCAGTGAACATCTAAATAGCTTGTATTAGTGTTGTTGTTTTCAAGCACATAAGTCAACAAAATATTCCAAGTTGATTGGAAACCATAGACCGGCAAATATGTGTATATTAGAAGTGCTTTGCTGTTACAGCGACAAAATGCATGTTAGAAGCTGCGATTCAAATTGAAAGATCAGAATCAAGTTATTGTAAAAAATCTTTTGAATTGTTGAAGAATATTATAGCTTCGATGGAACCGCAGTTATCATTTGGTCTTGTTTGTATTAATCTCAAACTGAACTGTTTATAATTTCTTCAAATAGAGTGTTGCTGGTGAAACCTGTCTCTAGATATATATGAAAGTAAAAAAATGCGTCCGCCCCTTTCTGCTGCCGTGCTCCTCGCTTTGTTCAAATATCACCACCGTGTGTTCCATGCATTTGTGTTCCCAATTTCTATGCATTTTTTCTTAAGCTTCATATTTTTATGAGCAACAAAACTTTATCCTAAAACTTTATGATATTTATTATGAAACAAAGTCTTTTGCAGAGATCTCAAAATTTTTTCAAATCGAATTTATGAATATATTTATTTATTTAAACTAGATAATGTTGTAAAAATAAACTCACATAAGTTTATTTGCACTTGGTGAAAGCAATAAAATCAGAATTTCAAACTAAAATTCCATCTTCACACACATCTAAATTTATCAACTGCTAAAAATCATCGTAGTTTTACTTTTCCTACACATGTCTATAAATATAGGTATTTACTTAGCAGTAGTATTGATATTTTCCAGAAGCATACTCATATGCTAAGTAACCTGCAAAAAATGACAAATACGCAAATATGTAATATAAATATAAAAACTAAGCCTTGATCAAGAAATGTATGGACTTCTAAAGCAATGAATTTTTTCTTTTTTTGTGTAATTAAGCTCGATTTTTTCGTAATTCACTAAAAAAATTATATAAATATGATA
>NW_017537431.1:12905-37313 GCF_001853355.1 Bactrocera latifrons
ATATAGTAATTAAATGTTTTTGCAAAAGTTTTCGTGGATTTAGTTACATTTCAACTTTTTGGATCAATATGGATCGGGTTTTGTGTTATAACATAAAGTTCTTACTTAGCACGTACTACTTACGCATTTTCAATGAAAACCTTGTCTATAAGATACCTCTCATAAATATTACTGCACAATAGAAAATAAAAGTACACTTTGATGCTCAACATTTCAATAAACCAATTGCTGGTTGATTAATAGCGGCCTTCACTCCGCCCGAGTATTTTTGAGGAATCGATGCCAGAGCCTCGTAGATAAGGCTCCATCGTTCACAGAAAATTTTCATCCAAGAGTTATAATTGAAAAAGCCTTGATTTTGATGTAGCGACCTTTGTCCGCCATTTTTTTTTTTTTTTTTGTTGGTCTATTCCAATAACTTCTTGGTGGTTTTTCACATATAATAAAAATAGTTGTATATGTGCCAGTGCCTATTTGATTGTAAAAATGTGAACTAGAATTTTACAAAGTTCTTTCACACACATATGTATATCTCACCCACAAAATCTTTTCGAATTGTTATGTTGACAATAATAGAACTCATACGCCATGCCGAACCTACAGCCACATGTACGCTACGCATGTAATTTTTTGAGTGATTTCATTAAATTTCGTACTTCATAGCCTTTTCCCTAGTGAAACGTTAGCCTAAGGTAATATTACACTTCTACTATGAAAAAAACTAACGAAATTTCGGAAAATATTCATATGTTGTATGAGCAGTTGTCGAGAGTTTTGCATAAGGGTCCAAGTAAATGCACATATTTGTGATCCTTGAAAGTTTTGGGCTACACCAAGCTGTGTAATGTATGGATTTTTCGCGTTCCTTTATAATTCTTTTTTGTCCACTCCTCATTCTCGGCGTAGTCATTTGCCAATTGTATCGTCATCTGGTTTAATAAAATTGGTAAATTTGTGTATAAAAATAGGAAGGGAAGGGTTTGTCAGTTTGTCTATATATAGGTGAACTAATCCCTCTGGTTTTCAAATATCCTTCTGCATATTTTGCACATGTCTTTTCTCTTTCAGAAGCTGTTTTTATCGGAACTGCCTCCAATATAGCGTATAGCTGCCATATAAACTGAACAATAATAAGTCTTTCTAAGGATAAGTCTAGATTTTTTAAACTCCATAAAAATTGTATGGATCGGAGCATGGTAGCATATAGTAGCCATAAAAACTGACCGATAAAACTCAAGTTCTTGTATGGATTTTTCTATTTGAGAATGTCTTATCATGAAACTTGGCCTAGATTATTATATCATGCATCGTTATAATTCTCCAAGAAATTAATCAGATCTGTCTGCAATAACGCATAGCTGATTTTACATATCCCATTCTATTAAAAAATCAGTGAAGGCAATTATAGCTTTCGCACAGCCAAAGTTAGCATTTTTCTTATTCTTCAGGTCATTCGTGTTTTGCTTTTCCTACAGCCTGATTTCTTTGGATGGCTTTTAAATTCAGAAAATTGGTTAAGGATATTTCAACAAATATATAAAGCTGAAAAGTTTTAATATTTTCAATAGATTTCAACAATTCATTCGTAAAAGTACACCAATACTATGTCTGCTTTCATATCAACTTACTTGAGTACTAGCAACTCAACGCTATTTATAAATAACTGTTATACTTGTAATGTCTGAGTTTGCAAACAAATCTTTTCTGAAAACGGTGATTGGTAAGTTGTCTCCTACAATTAATTATTAAGAGCTCGACAAGCGCAAAATGGACCAATTAATTTTTCGCACAGCTCAAGCAAAGATGATAAACTCAACGAAAGGCGAATGATTTCAGCAACTCTTATCTCCCTCAAACTACATACAAACAGTATTAATAATTACATCTCTTATTTTTGGGAAAATACCAAAAATTCAGTTTGTTTGAAAAAAATTTTATTTCCACTTTTGAATTAAAAATTGAGTCAGATTTCGTAAATCACATAGTAAGTGTATTTGCTCTTATGGAGAGAAATACAAGCAGTATATTTATACAATAAATCTGTCTTCACATAAAACGCACACATCTAAATTTATCAATTGCTAGAAATCAAAGCAGTTAAGTTTTGCTCACGCATATCTATAAATATGCATGTATTTACTTGAAAACTTTGTTGATATTTTTCTAGTAGCCTACACACGCTCCCACGCTAAGTAAACTGTATAAAAATATGACAAATACGCAACAGATGGACCGGAAACTATAAATGTATGTCCAAATAGACACCTACACACATATGATTTGTTTACATTCCGTTGTATAATATAAATATTTGCACACATATGTAACAAAATCCTGTAGAAAAAAATTGAAAAAATATTTTCGACCAATTTTTTCACTATTTGGTATGTTGTACAATAGCCAATAAAAAAAAAAAATAAAAAAAAAATAAAATAGTTTTTGCAAACATTTTCATGGATTTAGATACGGTTAAACACCTCGGATCAGCATGGATCATTTGTGTGATATACCAACAAAGTTCTAACTTCGAAAATGCTTAAACGAAAAGAAAGGCAAATCTGAAAGAAAAACAACTTTCAAATATTGGAGCAATGCAGCCAAATAAATGCGGTAAAATAATCTGAAAAATCACAGATCAGAAGAGCTACCAGACTTTGAACAAACCATCTATTCCTATTAAAGCATCACCCACTCGTATTTAGTGCATAAATATATAAACTTCTATTAACACACTTTTGAATATATTTCTTTGAGGCAAGACGGGTCATTCGCTTGATCAAATATAGAAGGTAGAGGTTAAGTAAGTAGAGTTAAAATGAAAAACATTGTATAGAAGTCCAGCTAGAAATATTTTCCGTTTAGTGGAATTCGTGCTAGGTCGAGTCATTCAAGTTTCATCACATGTCTTCACATATCAAAAAAACTACACATTCCGGAGTTCGTAGCCGTTACTTTTTCCAATGATTCATTATCTAATTGTATTTTATTTGATTTTAGTTTTGGAAGACTTCACTTTCGAATCACATTCAAGCACACACTTCTCGGAGATGCAGGAAGTTCATACAGTTCAAAATTCATTTCATTATGGATCAGCTAAGACTTTGCTTTGCTCTTTTTTTGGTACCTCAATGTAACATTACTAACGTCCTTTTTACTTGAATTTATTTTACGGTTATTTTTTCTCATTCCCGCAATGAAAACAATATTCAAAGATACCATGTTATTCTTTGACTTTCTATCGTCAAGCTTTCGTTGCAAATAGCCTTATCTTTTCCATTGCAATTTGCATATGAAAATTTTTAGCTGCATTTTTGAAAAGTTTTCAGTTTCAATTTATTTATAGTGGCCACGGCAGACAACTTGTTCGAGGTGGTTTTACGTGCTGCCCATAGTTCGTAGCCAATATGGATGCAAGTGCCGCTCCATTTGCATTTATGCGTTAATAGTCCGGTGTTGCAAGTATCAACACCGGAAAAAAATATTTTTCATAATTTTATTTAATTTCGTTGTAAACACAGGAAGATATTTAAACAATGTTAAATGCTAGTATATTATTCTAGTTTCCAGTTTCTTTTATGAAATCGATTTGGAAGCCTTTAACTGAAATACTTGTCCTAATGAAATCAGAAAGTAATTGGAGAATTTAAACACGTTTCGATTATTGTTCCATGTACCGAGTGGATAGCAATTTAATTACAATGTTAGATTTTTTCCAATCATCTGGCTTCACCTATATCCCTTTTCCTCTAGTTTTCAACTCACCTTATTCATTGTTGAACAATTACAATAAATTAACTCTATTACTCGTTTAATTCGATTAAATATTCAATTTTTTCATGTCCAAATAAAATAAAGTAGAAAATAAAACAATGTAATGTAATTTTCGCTAGATATCTCAGGCTTTGCGCAGCTTTACACACGACCAATAGAAGCCTGAGTTTACCGTACCGGAATAAAAGTGGGCGGTTGCGTGGAAACAACGGTAATTGCGAAGCGTTACATTTTCACTGATGAATGGTTATTCAAATAAATGTCAATAATGAAAATTCTTACGCGTAAATTTGTCACGGCTCTTTGCTATGAACTTGAAGAAAGCGCGTCAACAGTTTCGGACTTGTAAGTACAAGTTGTGGCTAAATTAAACATACATAACACTTTTTTCAATTATCCCCTGTTTAAAAATAAATATCGACAAGAGAAAAATAGTAACAACTTCCTATGGCCTTGGAAAGCTTTTTTAGTATATTTTTCTTTCTTTTTTTAGGAAAGGCCACTAGCGCGATGTTGCATGACTCATGCTTTTATCATTTCAAAAGTCCTCTTATCATATTCCTTTTCAACTTTCATTATAGTTATTATTCAAATCACTTGCTCTCATTACTTTTCCCTCACAACGAAGTAATATTTCTGAGTACCAAAATTTTTTCAATATCATTTAAATTTTTGGCGGCCTCTGGGGTTAATTGGAAGTGAAGCTTTAACTATTACACAAATCAAATAATTATACACAGATAATTAGAAGTTTTATATAAATGTCGAAATAAAAATATATCTATCTATMTATTTTATCTAAATGTCAATACTGAATAAGACAATTGTGCCAACTTATTTCCTTTGTCAATACTACTAATAACTTCCAGAGTTCATTGAATTTGGCTGTCGTTTTTATATTCAAATATATAAATATGAGTATACAGAAATATGATATATGACCTGAAAATCAGAAGACAACTGCTACTGCTCGAGTGTAGAATTCAAATAAATACTTACATTACGAAAAGGTTTTGGATGAACTTTTGGATATCGTAAAGACTCAGCAAGAAGTCCTTTAATTGAAATATACCCGATACCAAATAATGTTGTTACCATTAAGGCAGAAACACTCGCAGCAAGTAAAATGCTGAAAATTCAATAAAAAGTGACTATAATTTGCTTTCACAATTTCTTAACTATTTTTTCTCTAAATATTTAAAATTTCGGGAAGAATTGAACTTTTATCATTTAATATTTTTTGGGACTTCATTTACCATTCCTATTGCTTCATTTTTTCGAGTGCCTAAATATACACTTTTCCTAACTTCAAAGATTACGAACTTACCTGTACTTAAACATTTTTATATCGATTTCGGGTTTTCCTTTCCCTTAATCGGTCCTAAAAGTTTCATTTCATCTTATAATTTTTAATGATACTGCAGCAGCTCTTTTGTGCTAATTTACATGTTTCATGTGCTCAAGATGAGATAAATATTGTAATTGGAGCTAAAAATAGTAAGACTTTGTTTACAATCTTTAAGTTTCTAATTTTATTCTTCAAAATCTATGCCGTTCCCTGAAAGTATTTCCCCTTAGCCACAACACATTGTGTCAAGGTTTATTCCAATCCTTAACAGCTGCTAAAGTCAATTTCTGGAATAGCCTTTAAAGCGCGTTTCGATTCATGACTAATGTCTTCAATTGAGTCAAAATGGTTTCTTGGAAGCGATCGTTTGAGTTTCCTGAACAGGCGGGAGTCACACGGCGAATACGGTTGTTGCGGCACCCTATTGGTTGAAAAAAAAAAAAAAAAAACTATTTCGAATTTTAGAATGTTCTGTTTATACTACACATGACAAAAACTTGTTTGTTTGTTGTTCAATATCCTAAGCAACTAAATAACATAAATTTGGCAACAGCAAAAATTGGAAACGGAATTGAAGACCTTGACCTTAACCCAAAATGTTTATATTTTCATCAATAACGACGGAAATACTTTGTGAGTAGCGTGAGCCAGGCCGCAAAAAACATAATACCTTTTCGACAGATAATTCCTTCGCTTACGACAGCTTAAGTTGTCTCGAAAGAATTCAAAACAATTTTAAATGTTGGAAATAATAGTCATGTGTCTAAGTTACTACCTATCTACGTGAAATGGATATTTTTATATCTACAAGCAGATTAGTGCATGATTGCACTAGCGAGTTGTCCAAAAGGGCTCTAAGTTCCAGTTAAATAGTGACTAGGTGAAGCATAGTGCCTTAAAATGGTGGTATTACAGAGATAAGGAAAACCAAATATTCGAAGAAGTGATGTATGTATGTGTGTACTTAGGTGAGTGTAGAGACAATACTGTGCCAAGTTGCAGTAAGGCAATTAAGACTACACAGATACGATGATATACTACATATATGTACACACTACCACACGGAGTTGTGTTGAAGATGGTAATGTCGGCATTACTGGTACCTTTACTTATATATTTGTATGTTGTCTGTGTGTCAATGATGTGCCTCGTAGGAAGGAACGAATTAGTCGGTGAGAAGACTTAAACTTAGAACTATAGTTTCTCAAATAAAATTTAAACGAAGAGTCAATTGAAAATTGCTTTTAATTAAACAGCTTTTTAGGAAACTGATTCAGAAGAGAAGCTTACTTCAGAATGCGCCTTTGAAAGTGTTTCTTACGATAAAAACTTACAGCGAGTGATTGTCTATATGTTTTGAAATAGTATAAAACAAGAACATTTCAAACAAAAAACAAAAAAAAAAACGACTGACATTTGGCTGCTTGTAGAAAAATTAAATACAAACGCCTAATAGCCGTTTATGCAAGTTTTGCCATCTACGTGCTCCGATATGTCAGGAAATTTGTTATCTTATTATCCTTGCTAAGCTTCATACATATTTACAAAAATATCTTATTGTCAATTGTAGCCGTTAGAACTGTGCAGAACTCTGAATCAGTGAAACTAGATTCAGTTTTGATCTAACAGGTGTTTTTACTAACTAGTCCCAAAATAGGTTATGTATAATTTCTACAGTACATAAAGGGAGAACCAAAACTATTTTAGTTACTCTTTGATATTAATAGTTTTTAAATACACTTTTCTGAGGGACATAAGTACCAATTTCTTCCACTACACACTGACATATCTGCGGATAGATTTAATTCATTTTATAGGCCTCCACATTATCTCCTATTGATCTTTAACAACCTAGTGACTCGATTTAAATAATCTTCCGAAAATCCACAAGTATTCTTAAAGTGGTTTCCGCACTTATGCTTGGGAGTCCTCGAACGTAAATATTTGCTGCGTTAAGAGTTGGAAGCGCTTTCGGCAAACACTACACTTCAACGCGAAGCTAACACTTTTCATATGTATATTGACTCAAATTTATTTGCTGATCTGCTGTGAAGAGTGAAATCAACAATGTGCAAAAAATGCAACGATGCTGACAATATGCTCCATTGATACAAATCCATGCAGCTATATATACGTACATACATACATAAGTGCATTCATAGAAGTGGCTTCGTCAGCTATGCAAATATTCTTAAGTAAGAAGCAAGTACTCTTAGCAATTGAGTCAATATACTTATTTACTTTGATTTCAACATGGAGTAATACTTTGTTTTATTTTCGTACTGTCGGTCAGGGTGTATAATACGTGATGGTTTCTTCTTCATTAGTAAAACATATTTTTGTAATACGTTTCACAGACATTCGCAGAATACAACTACTTAAAATATCCGAAAATTGGAGACCGACATAGGTAGAAAATTCTCAGTTTAAAACACAACTTTCTGCATTAAAAATTTTTTACACTTGAGGAGCATAAAATACCCGTACGATTTTCACAAAAGTTTCCCTTAAACAAGGATCTTGTGGCACTTATTGAGAACGGTTTTTCGTAGGAAAAGGCGTGTAAGACATGCCACAGCAATGGTAAGTGTACAATGCTACGTTTCTATGCTCGCACATAATTGGATGAAATGACAGCACTATGGACTGTTTCATTGTTGAATGAGATGAATTGAAACTGAATGCGTACGTCGGGTAGATATATCACTCTTGATTTTCTATTTTCGTCTACTTGATTTTAGGTATAAGTGTTTGCCGTCCTAAGGAAGCAATGTGAAGTGAATTCGGAAGACTATTCTACTAGATCTAGAAAATACTGAGCTGCTAATCTTCATATAAAGACGTAATTTAGAAAAGATACTTGGTTTTTATGCAAACTATCCCCCTTTTCAATCATTCAACTTACTAAACAACTAAGTAATATTAAATTTTAATAATTTCAGTAGTTTTTGGGTTGGAAATGAACTACATATGATTTTCTTATTATTGAAATGGTTAGTATAAAAGTAAGGTCACATTTAATGTTAATTTGCTGCGAGTATTAGGCACTTCATGAATTGTGATGTTGAATGCCAATTTCATTTGAAACTTCCTTTGATGGCTTAATCCAAATAAAATAACTAAAAATATGAAATTAGCTAGTTACATACTTAATAGAGGCTGGTTAAAGATCTGCATTGTTGCTCCAAAGCGCCTAAATTAAAAAAAAACAAGTTTCTAAAGATATAAGATATAAAAGTTTCTGATATAAAAGGATAAATACAATTTTCATAGGTTTTTCAATAGATACCATCTATAAAAATTCTATAAAGCCTTACTTAAAAAGAGCAGTTTAATGACAGCAATTTTGACCTCAGACCTTTTTTATAGGAAATAAAATTTCCTACAAATTTGTCATTCAAATTTTTCCTATAGCTCCTGTTATTTACGAGATATATACAAAAAAAAGCGAATTTCATGGAAAAATCAGGCTTAGAGCCCCGTACGACCTCGCCGGTGTGAGATACGACTTTGTTCCGCCTTTTATAGAGTGAACAATTCAGAGAAATATGCGTCTACAGTCAAAGCGATGCCATAAAATACCTCTGATCTGTAGGAATTTAGAGTTAAAAAATCACGATTTTAGTGTATTTTATATGGACAATTTTTACTTGCCTTGGTCCATTTCTTAATATTAAGGGCTAAAATTTTCATTGAACTTTTTTTAGGGTATAGTAGAACCAGATAATATGAATACAAAGTTGTAAGTCATTTCAATTAAACCAACCACTCGCTCAGGGTTAAGTTCTTCGACCTTTATGTTTGCACACGTGTGCACCATGTATCACTAACTGTGTCAAGGTGTGTGCTTAATTGTAACATCAGCAGAAATGGCAAGACCTGTAAGTGTGAAATCAAGTGCTCCTTCAAAATGTTGTATCATTTTAACAAAATAAAAAAAGTTTTTCGGTTGAAAGTGTAAAGACATATAGTCTGTGTCATGAATATGAAACCGATACAGTTTTTAATGAAGTTACATATATAATATATCACAAATATAGTTGGCTTTACGCGGTCCTCACTGGCTCTTCCGGGCTTTCACTGTGCTCGAATTTTGTAATTTTGTCTCCGAATATCAAAATACGGTTTCTCTTCTAGCTCTAACAACCTTACATTTATTGCCTCCAAGCGGTTTTCAGTTTTTATTGCCGCTTTCAGGCTCCTTGAGCTTCACACTTTTTATATTTCCTCACTCACTTTGCTGTCATTAGATCCGCTCGTCTTGCACTCAGTTTTCATTAGTTTTTCTTTCTCTCCCTAACTCTCAGCGTTTCTTAGTGATTTTTCTCAGAATCGTGTAGATCTGTCATTGACTCTCACCGGATTCTAGCCAATGAACTTTTCTTAATTGTTTTTTAAGTGCTCTTCATTAAAATGTGATTATAATTAGCTTCTCCTTGAAAGAAGAAATACTCATTAAACTAGCAACCACTTAATGGACGTTAAGATACAGTCGCATATTACCTGTTATACCCAAGGGTAATTTTTTTGAAATTATACAGAATCTTACTTTGGCTCATTGCCTCAAAGGTAAAAGGATAAGAGAATCTGAGATATTTAAATAAGTTCTAAAAGTTTATATAAACTTGTAAATTTCGTGATAAATAAAATTATATCACTCTTTCAAGTAACAAGGTGTGATTTTAACTTGAATGAATATATTTTATGGCAAATGAAGATCTCCTTCTAAAGTTAACATCTAAAGTTAGTCATCAATTTGAAAAAAAAAAATATAGACAATTTTTTGGATTTATCCAGCTGTAATTGTACACATAAAATTTATAGAAGTATTAGAATGACATTACAACAAAAGATTCCAGTGAATGGAAGAAAAAAAGTGATAAGTACCAGATAAGTCCATATACCGTTGTTTACTACATGCTATTCCAAGACACAATGGCTATCGGATGAAGTAGTTTGCAAGTGAAAGGAAATTTCAAAGAGAAAAAATTATTACTGAATTACCTTGACTTCGCACTTGCCAGCAAAATATCTTAGGAGATCAACAAGGCGGTTGGTTTGCAGCCTGACACCTGTCTAGCCTGTTCACGTACGCAGTATCACATGTATGCTCATAAAAACACATATGCGTACACACTGATAGTCCTGCAAGCTCTAGTATATATCCTCGTTTACTTGAGTACTTTTAAGTCCTACATTTGAAGAGCACTCAACGTTGGCACGCTCGCACACGTTTGAAGACTTTTGCTATACTTTTACAGCAGCTGAGGGTTACGTAAGCACTTATTTCTGACACAGTTTTCTAAAATTCATATACCTGTACACATTCCCTATATTAAATTTTGTTACTGAGCAATACTGATTGTGAATGGAAGAAATTAAGCTTAGACCAATAGATGATTTTTGGGATTTAGATTCAGGTTCTCCTCCGCAAGGTGTATCCCGGATAACGATAGATAACCAGTGGCCTCCACGGCCTTTTTTACTCATTCCGATTTTTTTATCTTTGCTTTGTACGGACTTTGTTATGCTCTATTATTTGGATTGGTTTGGACCCTGAATTGGTGGCTGAAATATTTTGCCACCATGAAGAGGTGACACCATGCAGAAATTATTGCCTCCGTCCCTCACAGAATACACACTAACGAGAAAAAATATTTAAAAAAGGACGAGGAAACGGGTAGGTGAAAACCAATCACAATAGAGAGTCTCGCGGGGTGGTCGTCATCCCACGGTGCAACGAAAATGTGTTGGCAAGACCTGGGGAACATTGTTTGCGGAAGTTGGTACGATTCTGTCGATAGATAATAATGCTAGGGCTGAAGTGTGAGGCTGTGTCACGCTAGTAGGCCAACAGGCGCAAAGTGGCGTAAGTAATAAAAAATTGAGGTCAAATGAGCCCCCCGGGATCCCGCCCCCGGCAAGAAGCTATGGTCCGTGCGGCGGCTTGGCGTAAGAGGTGGCTGCTATTTCCATTGTTTTTATGATCGTCGTATTTGATTAATGGCTTCATTTGTTGAATTTTAATGAATTTTGAACTTTTCCTAAAATTAACAGTTTTAACAAGGTTAAAGCATTAATTTTTCTTCACTTGATTTTACTATAGATACTATAAATGTGTGCTGGTAACCGCTAATCCTTTTATCTCACACGCGCACTGTTCACATTGACTTGTTATAAATGTCTGCATGGTCAGTTATCCAAGTGAGTACAAACAAATATATTCAGTAAACAGACACACAAACGTAAATATTATATGCGACGCATATTTGATTTTCATTATTTAACTCACGTAAAATGTGGAGCGCATTTCCCAAAAGGCCCGCAAGGCCCCTGAAGCCGAAAAATACGCGCACAAGGGTTGACACAACGTGCTCCAAGGGGTTGATTTCGAATAGGCCATTTTTAGGCAAAGAGTAATTTCCATCATAACCCACGATTGTGCTCCAATTCCCAAACCATTTTCCATAGTTGCGCTAATGCGGTCGAAGGCATTGTTATCGGTTCGGTTACTCTTGCATTGCTCGTATCGGCGATGCTTTGCTTGCATTTGGCCAGTAATGCGAAAGTCTGCCTAAGGGTATGTAGTAGGAGTGTGTGCGTCCGAACGATGGAACTCAATATTTATTTGGTTGCGTATTTTTTGTCGGGTCTGCGTTGTGATCAGAATTAATAATTACGACAAATTGCGGAAGTATGAGTGTACGAGATACGTACGCCAGATTTTCCTTCGGATGCTATAATGCAATTTTATTTTTCTGTGAAGAGAACGAACGAATCATCTGTTAACAGGCATAAAATTGTCATCCAATCAATACAAATCAAATATTTTGTAATATAAATATATATTTTTTTTAACGAAAATATACAATGAACATATTTTGACTTTCACTGTTACATTAAATATTGAAATAAACGACAAAAATGTATTTCGCTGGAGATTAATGGAACACGTTCATTTGTAATTAATATTATAAAATGTAGGGAGGCGATGGTGATTAAAAATGATTATTTAATATACTTATATTGATGTTGTGCTATTTTACATACTTATAGGTTGAAAATTATTGAAAGAGGTTTTGTTACCCCGGTCCTCCCCTATTGCGTTACCAGTTAGGTAGAGTGAATATTCTTAGCTTCCAAACCGGGCAAACATTTCATCTTGACCTCACTTGAAGGAAATATTTTTCCAGCGAATAACCGTTTGGCTCATAGCCCTCACTCAGGGGTCATATATTTGCGGCGGGTAAGGTTAGTTCATAGCTAGATTGTTTAAAATCATCGATCGTATTTAAATCTCAAAAAGTAATGCAGGAAAATCTGTACTTGATCAGATTTTCTGATCGACAAACTGCTATTTTAAAAGAGTCAAATTATTGTGAATGAAATAGTAAAATATCTTGAACACAGGTTATCAAACAGCAAATTATCTATGCCCATGGGAGGGGTGGGAAATATTTTTATAGCTTGGGTCCACGCTGATTGCAGATGTGCAGAGATTTTACAGAAAAACTTTCGCGATGAAATGAACGCATCAATGGCAGTTTTTTCTCCAGTCACAAATTTAGGCAGCTAGTGAAATTTTAGGTCACTGGAGATTAATATATTTGTACAGTTTACGTTAGCGTAACACAGATCTGTGTAATTTCTGTGACCGCGGGATAGAGAGACGCGCGCGCAAATAAGAAATTGAGAGAACACATAACAACCATAATCCAAAGATTTTTTCTAAGCGTTTTATATTCAATTGGGTTATTATGAATGCATATGGTATTGTGGTCTCCTGTTTTTCGTTTCTGAGTAGCAGTAAGATGGAGTAAAGAAAAGAGAGGAAAGAAACTCTTAAGCCTTGTGAAAAAATTCCTCTGCAAATTGAACGAGCTGCGGGTTTCGTTGTGATTTATAGTGGCTGCTGTTGATGTATATTTGAGTGAAATCATTGACATTATACGAGTCTTTCACATAAGCGCGTGTAAATTTAATTGTTTGCTGCCTCATTGTGTTCATCAGTTTAGCTCAGCTGTCATTTTGGTGTAATAATTTCAACAATTCCAATTAGTCAGCTGCTTTTCATTATTCTCGTATGCTTCGATGGAGAGTATTAGCGTTTGCTCATTTGTATTTGTTAGTGCCCCGTGGGGAATTGTCAGCGGCTGTAATCCAAACCAATCAGGCCGTAAAAAATAACTTTCCAATGCAAGAAATATAAAACGTCATCCCAAAGAAATATGAATAGCAACATTCTGCCAATAATATAATTTTTCCTCCGAATGCTTTTAGAAATGAAGATATGTAAATGTGAATTTAAATTAAAAAAAAATCCAGCAAAGTAAATTCTATTTTACTGTTGGCATTCCCTGCATTACTTATGTTTTTTTGTTGCTGTTGCTGCTTAGATAAATAAAAGTAGACGAGAATCGCCCACGGCATGACATGAGGTGAGAAATTAAAAAGAATGAAATCTGGCATGTGAGAGATTTTTGTTTGCACATCTTTGAATTTTATTATTTCCCCTTTCCTTTTTCATAAATTTCTTCAAAGATTATTTGCTTATGCTTAATGTTAAAAATTCTGGGTTCAGTGGAGACATTTTGGTAGAATTATGACATTTTGTACATTTTTAACTACTTGCTTTCTTGTTTTTGTTGGAAAGAGTCATAGGATCTCAATGAAATGTCTGTTTTCCATGTTACGTATATGGTTCGTTGTGTCGCCGGCTTATGGCTATGGTAGTATAAGTATTTGCTGCCAATTTAGGGAAAAATATAAGCTGTGTTCTGTTGGGCTCTAAAGTTTATGAAAAATTGAACTTTTCTAATGTCCAGTACTCAGTTTATCCATATACCATAGTTCAAATAAGTAAAATGAATTAAACTTTGAATTTCGCACTTTTCAGGATCTCGTCTTTCACGGCCTTCAGGGAAAACCTGTTATGAAAACGGTATGGAAAAGCGAGAAATGTGCTATAGCAAGTACTCCATCATTAATGGAAACTATGTAGATTGCTTGAATAAAGTTTTATTAAAGTAATATGCTTTTCTTTCATGTTATTATATATTTTTACCTTCTCATAATATACAATGCCAAAATAATAACATTTTGGATCCGGGTCTATTCCTGCAAAGTCATTACACTTTAATTTAATGCAGCCATTTTGTTTCTGATCATAGTGGACCGTAACATCTATGAATAAATTAGCTAAGCTCGCTGATATACGGTTCCACATATGCAACTGAGATCTACATTGATATATAATATTATACTCAGACATTAATCAACGTGTATCAGGCTGCCCACACATAATAACAGCAAGCAAATTGTGTGCCGAGCACTATCAGCTCTTAATTATTGCAACTAGGTGCAAAATTAGTAGGAAGCATAATGAAGTGACGTTCACTGCTGCTAAAATTTTACTACTGTAGTTTGAAATATAGAAATTTTAGGCAGAGCACAAAATTTTGAGCTAACTCATTTAACAATTCTGTTAAATGCAATGTCAATTATAAGCGCACAATAAATTAAGCAGTTGTGGTGGTACTAAATGACTTATTCTGTATAATAACATAATTGAGAATAACACATAGATTGATATAGAAAAGAAGAATTAGCACCAAAGGCGAAAGTTTTTTTTCGGCTGGCGAAAGCATTGGCTATGTCACGAGTTGAAATTTTTTGTTTAATCGCATTTGTAATAACTAAGCCTATGTTTGCATTCTATCTATTTACTTAAGAAAAAACGAGACCCTATGGTTATGACTCCTACTATATATCTTTAATAGGGCGCGTATACTTTCCATTTGACAACAGTATATCAAACTATACATTATCCACACTTGATAAATTGGAGTACTACACTTTCAAAATATTAAAAAACATCATTGAGGTAAGGTTGTTATCCGTGTTTCCAAATATACTGTTTTTCGAAGATATTCGCTAAATAAAATACAGCGAAGTATAACCATACGTATAACTACCAACAAACTAGTTTCTTTCTCCAAGTACCCTTATCATCTCCAGTGGAAAGAAATTTTTGTTAACAAGCTTCAACTCCAAAATTTTTCCTGAGATAATTGAATACTTACACTCTACTATGTTTCATAATGTCACATGCAATTATACGCATGTGTGCGTATGCTTTCGAGTGTTACAGCCTTTGTTGCGAATTTTGTTCCAGCGGAAACACCAATTACTATATTCGGATAGCTAGTGGCATTTTGAAACAGATCGTGGGCACCAGAATACTCTGGTGAAGACATGCTGCTGCTCATTCAAAGTGATAGTCCGCGTAAGACCCAACACGAATATTTGGTATATTGCATCACATTCATACATTATATATAGAATTAAAAACACACATGTGTGCCTATATATGCATATATATATATCTGTGGCTGAACGCTCTTGCGCATTTTCTACTACTCATACATAGTAATACTACATAGTTGATGAAAAAATAGAAACTCATGTGTTTTGACTGCTTCACTGATTCTGTTAAAATTGTGTGCGAACTTCTGCGTTTTCACCCCGAAATCACTTTTCTTTCGTAAGTTTATCTCTTAGTTTGCTAATATCTTTAATTGCCACAATTGATGGAGAATATTTGAACAAGAACCAGAGCATCAGTGCGTATACGCAACTATAGAATATGCATGAGTGGCTTTTATCTCAGCACTATTTTCCTTACGTGGTTATAGCCGAGGTAACAACAGCGCGTCAGTCGTTTCTTCCAAGCGGAGCCACGTGCTTCTCTACCTGGTCCTTCCAACGGAGTGGAGGTCTTCCTCTTCCTTTGCTGCCCCGGGCGGGTACTGCGTCGAATACTTTCAAAGCTGGAGTGTTTTCGTCCTGCCGGACAACATGACCTAGTCAGCGTAGCCGCTGTCTTTTATTCCGGTGAATTTCGTCAGTGTCGTCAAATATCTCTTACAGCTCATCGTTTCATCGAATGCGATATTCGCTGTGGCCAACGCCCAAAGGACCAAAAAGCTTTCGCAGAACCTTCCTCGCAAACTTCCCCTATCGCAGAACCTTCCACTCGCAACGTCCACTGTTCAGTTGTTGTCATGGTCCAAGCCTCTGCACCATATAGCAGGACGGGWATTATGAGTGACTTATAGAGTTAGACGAACACGTCGAGAGAGGACTTTGCTTCTCAATTGCTGACTCAGTCCGGAGGTGCACCTGTTGGTAAGAGTTATGCTGCGTTGGATTTCCAGGCTGACAATGTTGGTGGTGTCTATGCTGGTTCATTGATAGACATTTTAGATATATATAGTAAATATATATACATTCGAACGTGATATAGTTGAACACAGTTAACTATACCCATATATGACTTTGTATTTGTGTCTTAACGCTCTCCGAAAAAGACGCATCCTCTTGTACTACATAGTGGTGCGCAAACATGAATGTTTGTGTGTTATGTAACAGAGGAACTCATGTGTTTTGACTGCTCCACTAATTCTGTTAAAATCGTTTGCGAACTTTTGCGATTTCACTCCGGAAATTGCTTTTCTTATATAAGTTTCATTCAAAGAAAGATATTATCTTTAATAACCACAATTGATGGGGCATATGTGTGAGATGTGAATACTTCAGTAAATATGTGTAAATTGCGAATTTAGTATGCGTTTAAGAGTCAGAATTTTCTTCTTTTCAAACTGCGTCTTAAACATTTGATTGAGAATGACTACAAATGAAGAAACCGCTAACAAGACAAAACAAAATTTGATGGCAGACACGTCTCACGACTCATACAACAAATTACTAGTACATATTTAAAGGTGACTTTACTGGTTATAGAAAGTGGATGAATGAAGAAAGAAAACGTGAAGAAAAGAAAATAATGAAGAAGCAAAACCGCCACAATTTTAGAAAATGTGTAATTTTTCGGACATTCCGTTTTATCAAGCTGCTCTAAAGCAGCATTATAATACTGTTTTGCTGAATGGAAGCTCAATAGTACAACCCTTTTGCCGTTTTACCTTCTGTCAACACCATCAGTGCATGTACGCTACTATTAAATATAGAAGGATTAAAAGACTTTTATCACACCGGACATATGTGACAAGGACTCATGTCACGAAATAAGTGAGGATTGTAAGAGGATTCATTTTTTTTTTTAATTCTACACTGTCCTTTCAGAATGTAAACACATGCCTCTTGATTGGTTGGTATGTGACTACTCTCAATCAGTTAGAATTACTTAAATAAAGTGACCATCAAATGGACGTTTATGAAGCAGTTACCACAAATGTTGTGCCAGTGAGGGAATCTGATATACATACATACATATGTATTTACAAATATTTATATGCAAAGAAATATATTTGGTAATGCGCTTGAAGGAACATGAATGTCAAATAATGTAGCTTGACCCATATGGAAATAAGTATATTGTACCATATTTTCTGAAAGTATTGCTTTGCTTTTGCAGAACTCTAGATTTTCTCTACATTTGCATGACGCTGCAGAGTAAAATAGTTTTGCTCACTTAACGGCTGAATGTATCAGCTAAAGCTAAGCGAGTTAGATGTGGGGTTATATGCATAAATGATCAGAATGTCGAGAGTAATTCAAATCCGGGTGACTGTCCGTCCGTCCGTCCGCACAAGCTAACTAAGCACTACATTGAGATATAGAATTTTATTTTGGCACAGGAGACCGCAGTAGCAAAGCGAAAGTATAAGCAAAAATTTTTTAAAAAGTAGGCGTAAACTAATAAGTTTAATGTAGGTATCTTTTAAACTACTCCAGCGACAACAACCAATTTCTCCTAATGCAAATATTATAAGAAAGCCTACTGACAGGGTGAAAATAGATGAAATTGGATAATTAAAGCGCGATAAATAAATAACTAAGCCAGAGACATACATTTCACACTCAATGTGACATGAAGCGCTTAATAGAAGCCAGTGTAAAAACTGAACGGCAGAAGTCGCACCGCCCACTTTTAGTCGATACTACCCTAACTTCCACATATAATGACTTTCGTTTTTCTACCAAACCTTATGTCGATATGTCGATCATTGTATAAATAATTGCTTGTACTCGGACTCTGTGGTTGACATTTTCCGCATTAAGATATTTCCTTGGCTTTGATTTTGCAAGTAACAAGAGTAAAAAATATTCGGTTGCATCCGAACTTAGTCCTTCCTTACTTCATTGTTTTTAATATTCCGTTCGTTTTGTAGGCTCTTTCGCTGTTTTTATGAACTTTTTTTCATAGCATAACGTCTTTGCTCACTAAATCACTTCACTTTAATTTAACTAAAAAGACAATTCATAAGTAGTTACAAAGTGTTTTAAGAGCCATTGACTCAAGTCGTTTAATTTAATGTGACTTTTTATCAGAGTTGTTTTTATTCAAATTTAAGCTTGGATATATAAATCTCATGAAACAATTTTTTTTTTTTGGGTAATGATAAAGCACACTTTTGTGGGCGAAAATATTTTGATGGTGCTGAAAGTTTAAATGCGTATAAAAATAATAATTATGTTTGAAAAAAGTTTAATAGTGCTTAAGGCTCTATTATTAGCTTATATATGCGTTGTATTGCATTTTTTGTGGGCGTCAAGTATTCATTACTATGCATCGTGTAACTGTCCTACTACCAAGGGTCAGCAATGTTCATTCTTTGTTTCCGAGTAAAGTGAATTCCTCTGTTATTAATTATGTTTATATGTGTAAAAGGAATGCAAAAAAATGTTCTTACAAATTTAGGTTTTCCAGAACAGCAGATAAATATTGGTAGAGTTATGTGTGCCACCGCTAGTTTATTTCATAGTTTAGCTCTTGCTCTCAGTAGGTAGGTCAGTCAGTAGGGTAATCTTTTAAAAAAAAAATTTTTTTTTTGCATTTTCTGTTCGCCTATACCTTTAGAATTAACATAGAAACCCATTTTAGTATTGCAAGGTTTCGAAAACGCTCCAAAGAAAATAATACTGCTCGACGTTCGGAGTGATCGGAGTGCATATCACAAACTCAAAAGACACTTTCTTAAAGTGGCGGACATGATTCCGGTTGCTAATGTTTTTAATGCTCAGAAAATTCCTGTCTATTGTCTCTATATTTTTTATAATTTATTTCCAATTTTATGAAAAATTTTATGTAAAGAAAAATTAAAAAAAAAATCCAAATTTTTTCATTATTCTAGTATGTAGGGACGATAACCATTCACGTACCTTTTAAGAATAAATTGAGTTTTTGTGTTTCAGATCATCCAGACATGAGAAATCGTGTCCGTCAGTGAAAAAACCCAGCCATTTCTTCGACAGATGTCATCGAAAAATTCCGAAAAATTTGCTTATGCACTCCACGATATACCTCATGATATGTGAAAAAAAAAATTCTATTGTAAAATAAAAATTTCTATGAAAAAAAAATGTCGAAAAACAGGCCAGATTACGCTACTGACCCATTAATGTGACGCCTGCTTATAGATATAGTTAGCAACTCTTTATTTGCAAATATTATGTAGTAGAGAATGTAAGAAATATTAGTGATTTAAAAAAAAATTTCAGTTAAGATATTTAAACTAGAGAAATGTTTTTAGTTCCCTTGAATGCATTTGAAAATGTGAGATATTATATTCAACTGACTTTTACTTTGATTTTAACATAGCTTTTTGTACATTTTTGAAATTTGAAATATATTGAGATTTTTTGGTTAACGTTGTTACTTTGGCCAAGTTGTCCCCCATAACTGTCTTAAAGTTCTGCACTTTATGCGCATTTTTGTAATTTAATAAGATTAAGGCGTTAAGTACAACTTTAAGTAAAAAATCCCACATATATTTTTCTTTTCACAACAAAAGTTTTTCACTTCTGTTTTCATTAAGTTCACCCTTAATTTTTACTTCAGCACAATTCTCTCGCAGGAATAATTGCTTTTCATGGCCGGAAACTCACTTCCTGCATTTGGTATGTCACAATTTTCTTATAATTCCTGCTCCTTCTTCTAAAAATTTCCCAAAGAAGTTGCATTTTGATTTATTTACCTTTATTGCAGTTGAATTTTAATTAAACCATTTTAACTATCATAATTACATTTCTTGAATTAAGTTGTCTATAAATTACAACCAAAATCTTACATAAGTGGGCGAGGAGGCTTACAGTTTCACCTCGATAGTCTTGAAAGATGTTTATCGACATAAATATATTATTTAAGTAGTTTAAGTAGCTACAAATACAGGGTGTGCTCCAAAGTAAGCAAGAATTGAATTTAGCGTTTGAATCTGCTGTCATTATCGATTGTCCAAAGAGAATTTCATGACATTTCATAGATTGGAAATGAAGTTATTAAGTTTCAAATGTCAGTATGTTTGTGTTATCGGTGCGAAAATGAGCTTCGAACAAAGAGAGAACATTAACTTTAGTTTTAAAATTGGTAAAACTTTTACGGAAACGTTTTCCGTAGCAGAGTGCACGAGTCGTTTCATTGTTTTCAAAGTGGTCATGAGAACATAAATGACGATCAACATGTGGGCCAATCAAAATCCCTGATCACCGGAAATTTCATCGAAACTGTGCGTGAATTCATCAAAAATCAGCCAAAATCATCATTGAAATTCATGGAAATGAAATTGAACATCTCCAAAACATCGATTTATCGCATTTTAACCGAATATTTGTACTTACAAAAGGTGTGTGCATCGTTTGTTCCTCATAAATTGGCTAAACATTATCACATTTTAACCACTTCCCGTATTCACCTGATATGGCACCGTGCGACTTCGTCCTTTTCGGAAAAATGCATTTGCCGAAAGGCCATAGAGGCCAATCAAAAGACTTGCACCGGCATACTGGCAGCCATACCGGCCAATGACCGCAAACACTCGTTCATGCTTTTGGGTGCACCCTGTAAACAGCTGTATTGAAGCAGAAAAAGACTTAGTTTTGCCGAAAAAAAACATTTGTTCTGTGTGTTTTTTTTTAAGTCCTGTTTACGTTGGAACCCACCTTGTACAGAGGCTGTCAAGTCGTTAGGTCTGCGTTTCATGAAAATTCTATTTTTGTCTTGCATTTTTCTTTTTTTTTCTGCGAAATTTAAGAAAAAAAAATTTAATTTTCTATTTCAGCTGTTTTCCTTTTTTTCGCTATCATAACGTAAATCATCTTTTTGCTTTAATTCTCATTGGCGACTTCAACGCATGGAGTACACTATGGGGATCTTCCTCAACCAACTCTCGTGGTAAAAAAATAGAAAATCTTTTAGAGAAAGCAAACCTCACTCTTCTTAACGAYGGTTCGGCAACCCACTTTTCAACACATATGACATTTACAAATGTTGANAATCATATTAACGCAAAAAATATTAATCAAATTTACTTATTTGTAGAACAACTCAGATTAAACAACCAATTGTAATAATATTAAATTTACTTATAAGATAGGCGTCAAAGGCCGCTGCAGCTAGTACGCCATACTATGTTAGATATAATATTTTATAATATGTCTAATAAATAATGATAATAATAATAATAATCTTTTTGCTGAATTAACAATGGAAATGCCATATAAATGCTTACACACACTTATTTTATTGGTTATATAATGGGAATTTCAATAATTTATCTGATATAAAAAATGTACATAAAAACCAATATATTATACATGCGTGAAGAAAGGATATGTGTGTTAGAACAATTGTGGCATGGAGCCACAGGCAATTTACATAACTGTACATTTTTCCACATTATTCCCCCTTTTATCGATTTTATAGCTTCAGCTGTTAGCGACACATTCCGCATCGGTGGATTAAATAGAAATTATTTACATAGTTGTGGTTCGACGTTTCGACACTTTGTGAGCAAATTACTGTGCCCATATAAACGAAAGTTATGCCTTAGAGGCATTGTTGGAATAACGCGACTTTTTTAAATGTTTTTTGTACGCTAAGCGAGTTGGTTAGTATTAGAGAGTGTATTAAGTTATGCATAAATTCTTCTAATTTTGTTATTGTATTAAAGCATTTATTTTTATTTTTATTTCTTTTATAATTTTTATTACAGTTTCCACTCTTCATTTAAGAAAAAAGTTAATGTAATGCTGTTTTTTATCTTTTCCACGGCTGTTTGCCATTAAAGTAATTTTAACATTTTTGTTTAATATTTAATGCAATTTAAAAGCATTAGTATGAAATAATTGAATTTTAAATTAATTTTTTATTGTTTGAACATACAAGTTTTGTAATAACAAACTAACTCAGATAATTGTTTGATTAGGTTGTTAAATGAATTAGTTATTGCTTCTATTACTTAAGCTTGTTCAGCAAAAAATGGTGCAATTGTTATAAACTTTCTTTACATACATACATTTAAGCTTTTAGAATTCAGAATTTTTTATTGCTCTGAAGTGTCTTAATGTAAGGCCAGGGAATCTAGTTTTTTTTTTCATTTCAAAGTAAATCTGATACACACATACCGCTGGTATGCTTTAAGTCACGTGCAATTAACAGAGCAAACGTAAAGGTTATCGGTTATTCTTGCTGATGGAAAATGTTCTCCATCCATATTTAAATTTTATTAAAATTGCGAAAGACCATCATATGTGTCATTATTCTATTGCTTTAAAAGCAAGGTTTTGTGTAAAATATATATAGTTTTGAACTTTTCTACTTATTTATATTATAATATACTTATTGTCATTCTAGTAAGATTGTACTCGCATTCTTAAATTTTATGCTAAAAAATGTATATATCTAGTGGCAAAACCAGCCATTACTTTATGCTTTTCGAAAGTCTCTTGGTGCTTTGTGTCGTTGATGGAAAATTATATTTACAGAAATGTTCTCATTTAGTTATAACGCAAAAGTAAAAGTAATAGCAAGTGTAGCAAAATTTTAGTTATATTTTGGCTGCTAAAATSATTTGTATTACTGGAAGAAGGTGTAACCAAATTGAAATATTTAGTACAAATCAAACATATTGTAAMTCAAAATTTGTAGAATGCCTCGGCCACAAATGTATATCTGTGAATATACTTACTATACATAAATATAAAAGTGTGTATTGATTCTTACTTCTGACACATAAACGCTTTATATTTGACACTTCCTTGACCCATTTTTGTGAAGTAGTGTTGTGGCCTTGGTTGATATATGTATGTGATTAATTTAATTAAAATTACAGATTAGATAAAATGACCAAAATATTAGGCGTTTGCCAATTTTTTTTCGAAGAATTTAAACCTTATCTAAATGGGGTCAGGTATATATTATTTGTATCATCATATTTCATCAAAATGATTTTATAACCTAAACAGAGCAATTTTTCAACACTCAGTAGGAAACGTCGGAGACCTCATGATATATATATGTCCTATATAAAAATGATCAGCGTGATGAGCTGAGTCAAGTTAGCTCTCAGATTTTGAAACATCGAATTAAAACGATTTGTAAACTTCCTTTTTGCACCATGAAGTTGCTCTTTTATCGGATCTGCCGATATCGCACCACTATAGCCGCCACATAAACTGAACAGTCGGAATCAAGTGCTTATCTGGATAATTTTTTCGTTATACGAGCTATCTTCACAAATTACCTAAGGCCATAATACATTTTCAGAAAAAATTGTTTCAGATCGGATCACTAAGACATATAGTTGCCATAAAAATTGGCGTCAAAAATCTTCTAAAGAGTATTTGATATTTGCGAAAGCTATAATAGCTTCGATGCAACTGAAATAAACATATTTTATTGTTTTGATTGTCTTCACAATATTTACTGTACAGTTGGATATTGCTGTTAGAAATTGCCGGGTTGAATATCTTAATCCGTCTTATACATATTCATCCTCTTCGCAAATCTTTTATCATCTGTAATGGAACCGCCAACGTAAATGGTAATCCAAACTTATTCTTTTGCTGCTACATAGCCTTGAATTAGCAAGGTTTTTCAAGCAATTTCATATTCTTGTAATTAATCAATGTTGTTGTCATTAGAAATAAATCTGCCTGGCGATTATGTTAGGTATTGCTCAGAATATTAGCAATTAAACATGTACATTAAATGAGAAAGTTTTGCTGATTCAATTTCTAGTATTCAATTAATAATAATTTGTTATGTATTCATAGTTTTAAAAGATGATGTAATTATAAAAGGGCTGTAAATACATAAATTTAGTTCTGTAAATTCTAATAGCACATTGCTATTAATGAATGTACACAGAGAATGCCCATTTATATTTCTAACTGAGTGCGTATTGCACATATTTTTGATTACGTATACGCTATGGTGGCCATAACCGCGATTAAAGAATTTATGGAAGTGAATTTTTTTTATAACATAT
>NW_017537431.1:37568-51462 GCF_001853355.1 Bactrocera latifrons
CCGAAATCTGTATTTAATGTTAGTTTTGAGACCAACAAAGAAATTGAATAATTTTAATTTCTCTAAAAATAAGCACTGCATAATTGAAAAACAGTTTTTAGATTCACAACTGGACTTATTTCGAAATTTATTTTCTCAAGCCAGTCATAATAAGTGCACTCACTTATACATGTTTACACATTCACACCTGCACGCATAATTCGTGATAATCATGGCTTAAATTTAAGCGCTCGCTCTGCTTTGTCTGCTGCTTAACCATGCTTATACTTTTTGCTGAACTTTCATCTCTACTACTACTTTACCACAGTTAGTATGAGGTCACTTCAAAGGGTAAAATAGAAATCACGTTTTTAATGGTTTATTTGCTCAATTTGACCTCATTGTGTCCCCCCTGGCGGAATAAATATACATCTAAACACTCGCCAAAACAGAAAAGTGCTTAACAACTCTCACATATGTGGCTTATCTACATACATTGTAGGGTGTTGCTTCGCTTAGAGATTACTCAGCTGAAATAATTGATGTGCACATGACGTTGAACTACAGCACCCTCATTAATACATTTATATTTGTGTATATGTATTTGTGTGTGGTTCTGCATTAAGGCATATGTGTGCAAAGCTTTAACTATAATCATATTGTAGCCTTTGGAACTTAGTCTGTACCCTTTCAGAACCCCCTGATCAACTTCGGCTAAGCAAATTTCTATTCTTTTATTTCATTTTTGCTCTATGTTACCTTTTTTCTTCTAACTACCTACCTCAATTCTAAATCAAATCGGTAGAGATTATTGATCAAAACACAGAAATGATGAAACAATTAGAAATGGTGAAGAGCTAGGAATGACTATGAGAAGTCAGTGAAAATGGACTTTGGAGTCAAATTTACGCAGCAGTAATAAGTTAAGTAAAATGAAAAATTATTCAAATTACAGAGTGCCATATACTATCGCTGCTATGATTTTGTTTGTACAAGTTTTTACCAACCAAATATAGATTTTTTCAACATCATGCTGTTATTATACCTGTAATTTAATTAAACTGAATTCTCGCTTGATAATGTGGTTTTTTTTCTGGCCTTTATTTTATGTTCCTTTTATCATCACACGTTCATGCTCACATTTCTTATGCATGAGTGATAAATTCATGCTATTAGATGTGCTCATGAAGATTTCTAAAAGCCTGCTAAACAAATATTTACGGTGATATATTTACATAATTATTTAATTCAAATTTCTTAACACATATTTCTCATTATTTCATATGATATTTAAAAGCATTATCTAATGTTGGCTCACTTACTATCATATGCTTCTGGAGTATCTATTATTGTGAGTGAAATTGGCTTTTAACAGGCTTTTAGCTCTTATGCTAACCAAAGCATTACAATAAATTTCATATTTTTATATTGTTGTTTAACATATTTGCATGTATATAATGTTAATTAAATAGGCAAAATTTGCGAGAAATATAATAAAGTCATGAAAGCTTCCGATGAGACAGGTTTACTAAATTGGCTTTCATTAGTCCGATTTATATATAAATAACACTACTCACCAACTCTGAAGGAAAAATATTCGATTGATGTGCTAAAAAGTTTGTCCGGTATTTGAGTAGTCTTGATTACGAGTTTAAGTTAAAAAATATTCCATCGCATACAGTTAGCTTTTTGTCAATTTAGTAACAAGTAGCGATTTAACACCTTCACCCCTTGACTAGAATAAAAAAACTGAGTGTTAGAAATTTTTTACCACTATTTTCGGTTTTAGCAATCCAAAGTTATCAATAAAGAGTATCTAACAGCACAGTCAGAAAATGACGGCAAACTAATGTAACTAACTAAATAACCACAATAAATATATCAACCAATATACACTCACTCACCTTTAAGAATAATACGACATAATATTTTACAGAATTTTTTCCTTCGATTTATTTGTAATATTTTGAGTTTAAATGTATGMTAAGTGTACTAAAGCTCTGGTGATATTCGTAACATTATCTTTCCTCAAAGTGCATCATAAGCATGTCCCAGTAATTTGTGTATGGCCACCTCTCAGAACTCTGCTATTGAAACTTTTATTGGCCGTTTCTACTCATAAAATTCATATTGCAGACTAAGAAAGGATTCCCTTGCAAACTTTCAATTTTCGGACCGTCAACTATTTGATTTTTTATGAACGTGTTTCACTTTTTACAAAAATTTGCTATGCGATTTGTACTTTTATTTGTATGTGAATACTTACACTCTCACATACGCGCTAAGCTAAGGAGTGAAATTTTTATATTTGCCCTGTTTTCTCCGTAGTATACTTATTACTCAAATTGGACAGATATTTTTGTTCAAAATGTAAGCAATGGTAGTAACGAATGTGGCTAGGATATAATGGTATCACTGTGATGTGGATGTACACGCTTGTATAAAAGTAAATAAGTATGGCTTTTTTAGAACGAATTACTGGAAAGACTTGTAACTACAAATTAATTTTCCATTTGTATATTTGTAGTCTAGTCAGTAGCAAATATGTGCTGTTAAGTTAATCACCATCAATTTTTATACAAAGTAGTCATAGGCTGCGGTCATTTATAAGGTTCAAAATTTATCACCTCGCCGATGTGCTGTCTTCCGTTAAGTAAACTATCCATGCTTCTTTGCATATTTTGTTAAATATCTTGCTGAGTTTATAGCATCCACTCATTCATTCTGATAAATTTGAAAACCATTTGTCACAACTATAATTATGTAAAATGCTCCAAACTGTGAGTCTGTCAAGGGTTGCTGAATCTTTAACATACTTCACATTACAGTTCCAAAAAACTATAATTTCAGTGTTTAAACATAATATATAGCAAAACTTGACCAGTCTCTATACGGTTATCATTTTTCTGTATTTTTTAAATCACTCGAATTATGTTTTTAAGTACTCTGCCAATACGGGAATCAAGATTTACTCGTATTCGAGCTTATGTGTTTTGATTCAGTGCTAGTCCTCGCATTTTTCCTATATAGGCTGCACCGAAGTTGTTATATATTTTACAGGTACATTTATTGTAGCAATATGCTGACCATTTATCTATATTTTAAATGAATATATAATTAATAATATAATATAATATAAATATAAAATTGACCAGCAAAACCTGGTGGTTCAAAAGTCACTCGTAAAATGACAAACACTTTGCAAGTTTAAACAAAATGAAAAGCGCAGATCAAACAAACGAATCAAAGGCTAAAAATATGAATTAGAGAAAGTAAATGCACAGAAGCGCATATGAATGGCGATTGCAAATGGGTGCGAAACAAGCGGCGAAGGATAAAAGTTAAATAGTAAGAAAAAAGTTCAAAAGTAAGCACAATCTTACTAATGGATTCATTTTTTAAACATTAAGTCATTTTTTTTTCAGTCCATTTTAAAAACGTGTAATTATTTTCGGTAGCTTACAACCTTCCATTTTATTATACATTTGTAGTGATAAAAGCCCGTTTTTAAGCCGTGTCTTGCGCGTTAGTTTTTTACCTCAAATAACCAGCAACATTCGTAAGTTTTGTTTCTCTTTTGTCAACCTCAAGTATATAAAATGAAAGAACGAAAGTACTATGAGGACTCGTTCGCCAAGACTCTTTAAAGTTGATTGCACAAACTCCTCAACTTCCTTTTAATTAAATGTAATAGATTAGCTTAAAAATATAAGATCTCATTTTACTTTTATCAAGACCTCATTTCAGTTAATAAAATGTGACCAATATTACTTCTTAATAGAACATATGCTTTTGCTTGAAAATACGAAGAATACAGCAATTCATCCTGCCACAAAATTTAACTTCATGAATTACAACTATTGTTTCCATTGTATTTAATTTGGTCAGCTTTTTGCTTTTGATTTGCCTCCACACATCTCTACTGAAAAATTTTTGTCAATTATTTAATTACTTTGCCTGTTTTCCTTTTATTCCGAAAGCGTTGGCACTACTTGCTACTTGCTTTGTGTAGAATAATTTGTCCGCATTTCTTTTTGTTCTGAGGTGATATATATCTTTACTAGCTCCTCCGCTATGGGCAATGAAATATTGGTACGGATACGCCCAGTGGACAGAGCGCTTCACCATTTACCATTTTTTGTTAATTTCTGTACAAGGCGAAGCGTGGACAGCACAGTAGTGTAAATGAATGAGAATGAATACTAAAGTGAACGAAATTGAACATAAACAAAAAAGTAATGTTGAACGTTAACATAACAGTATGTGGGGAAACCGAACGTGAACCATAAGATGTCTATGTGAAGTGAAGTAAAAGTTTGAAAAAAAAAAAACACAAAAACTTCAGTTGTATTACAAAAAAGTATACAATATACTCAAACAATAATTGTTTGAAATGTGGTTTCTAAAACGTTTTTTTTTTTTTTTTTTTTTTTTTTTTTTTTTTTTTTTTTTGTTGGCTTTTAAAGTTTTTCTAAAACGGCTGTGCAGACCGCAAGTCAATATATATGGCCTGACAGGAAAGTATCGTAAATTTTTTTTTTTTGTAGCAATCACGTTTTCTTCTGCTAGTATTAGAATACGATGACTATGCATATTGGTAACATAAAACGGAAGTGTAAAATTTCATAGTAAGCTTTTGGCTATTTTTTTTATGCTAAAATTTCTTTTACAATTATTTAATAAAAATTTTAGTAGTTGACAACTGAATTCGGGGAATTTAATACTTCTATTGTATTTCACCTTTCGCAGTTCAAATTATTATTGTTGCGTGGGTCTAAAAATCCGCCTTTGTAGCTGTTTTTGCAAAACTCAGAGAAAAAGTATTTTATGGTTCAGTTTGTGTAAAATTGGATTTTATAAATAATTGTTTGGGTGTTTAAAAAAAAATTTAATTTTTTTGAGCACTCTAAATAAAAATATCTCATACATAAAAAATATTTCAAAAAATGCACCCTTAGTTCTTATTATTTTCTTATCGTCAGATGAAAAAATTCAAATCTCACTTAAGACTACTGGAAAGCATATCATTTTTACAATTTTTTTTGACGATTTTAAAGCAAATTAACTACTCCCTGACATTTTAAATTGGAAAATTCATAGTTTTCTAGGAAATTTATTGTTTTACAAAAACGGTCACTTAAGTCCTGCAGTCCATATTATTCATACGCCCTGCCTTATTTAAGAGTATTTACTTGCAAACACATTTCGGCTAAGTCTGAATATATCAACACTGATTCTTAAAGAATTTATTTTAATTCGGCATCGAATTTTATATATAAGATAAATTTAAAATCCACTGGGGCTTTGGCTTCGCATTATTCACATTGCTTTCTACATTGAGCACATGTGGGTTTGGGTACAAGATATACAAATATCACAGACATATAACGCTTCAGTTTATTCCTTTTAAAACTACCACTGATTAAACACATATTTAATCTTATCTCATTAAAAGCTATTTTTAGTTCACTTTGTTCACAAAAACTTGAGATCTTAGAACATGCAATTCGCAAAGACTGCTCTTAGCGCTTCCATCTTACCGACCAGCTTATTTATAAAGGGAAAATTTCAAATTATGTTTATCTCTTCCTTCATTAGTAAGAAATACAAATTACAGGGATGTACACATACTCGCCTACTCTATAATAAGCATTAAGTTTTCCTCTTTGTCTAATATCTTCCAATTAAAACGGTATTAAAATTTTCTTCTACATTGGTATGAATATACGAAAGTATTAATGCATTCACTTTCCCAACATTCGGCTTCTTTACATTCTGATAGCGTTTGCTTTTCGCACGTTTCCACATTAAATATTTTCACACAATCTCAGCTGACGTCCACAGTTTGCCAGATTTCACTTTAACTCTCCTTGACTCAGAATAATTGCGAGGAGGGGAAAATTAAAGCAACGTGATATTGCACATTTGTGGTGAGAAATAAAATAGTTAGAAATTCGTTTCGAGGATATGAAAATTGAGAATGTTTTTATAATTCATTGATAAATTGTCTGCTGTTTCATTTAATTTTAATTTTCTAATTTGGCTCCAAATATTTTTTAACTTTTTAATAGTTGAATTTTAGAATTAGTTGTGTTGGTTTAGTTGAAAATTTAAAATGTTTCGCTTCAAATGATGTTTCGATATTTTAGTCGAAAGTTAATTTAAATACTTCTTGCACTCTTCTCCTAATGCATTATCTGGCCTTTTAACATCAATTCGAGTTTCAAGTAAAGACATTTTTCTATGTAAACATTCATCACTCATTCAGCATTAGGTTGTCAAAAAAGTGTTGCGGTATTTTCGCTAGTTGGCGCTGAGAGCGCGTAGTTCTAGTTTTATTCGTCGCATCGGGTCATGCTATACCTTTTCGGAAAGCTCATTTCACGCGCTAAACCGTGTTTGATTGATTGTCGTTTCTTTTAAGTCGTTCGTGAGTTACAGCGTCGCAATAATGGAGCAAAATAAAGAGAAAATACGGCATCTTTTACAGTTCTACTACGATAAAGACAAAAATGCATCTCAAGCCGCCAATAAAATTTGTGCAGTTTATGGACCCGATACAGTTTCCATTTTCACCGCACAACAATGGTTTCAACGTTTCGTTGTGGTGTAGAGGATGCGCCACGCTCCGGAAGGCCTGTCGTCGAAAATTGCGATAAAATCGCTGAATTGGTCGAAAGAGACCGGCCGTAGCAGCCGTAGCTTCGGTCAAGAGCTGGGCATGAGTCATCAAAAAGAATTTTATGAACAATTGAAAATTCAATAAAAATACTGCAAGACTTTTTTGACAACCTATTATATACATATTTGTAAGCCTTAAGCATCACCCAATGCCATATTTATAATGGGAATCCTTCATTCTGCTCTGAAGAATACAAAACATTTCCGCTGAAGTCGATGAATACTTTCTTGAGAGTTCACTTGCTTTGACTCAATGAAAATTACAGCAAATTATTTCGACACATGTGTTACGCTAATTTGTTTGTGAGCAATAAGAATATGCTACTTGCATAAGCCCCTTTCTATGTATGTGTGCGTGAGAGTGCATAAAATTACCACGAAAGTTAGTTAACCTAAATTCGTACTACAGTGGGCTGGTTTATCTTCTGCCTTATTCAGCTCATTATGTTCTGCCTTCAAAATTTCGGAACTCGCATATTTTGTTGATTTTCTTAAAAGAATTTCGAAGAAAATGCTAGTAAATATTGTTGGTTTTAATACTTGCCTTGCTTTAAAATTAAAGCATAAGCTGCTGTGTTATTATATCTTGCTCCTGCTATTTTCTATAAATGTTATTTAATTAATGTTATATCTGTATACGGATAAGTCATGTATGTAGTTATAATATATTTAAAGCGAACGTATGGTGTGTAATAAACAATAAGTGCAACAAGTTGTTTGTGGCATGCAACCACAGTCAATTTACATAATTGCAAGTTTGCCACATTATTTTTTACTTTATACATTCCACACTTTCGCTCTCAGTGACGCATTCCACTTCCGCAAATTAAATATAATGCGACAAAAAATGTAAACTGCATTTTTCTTTGTTATTTTGTATAATGTCATATGGCTTATAATTGTGTCGAGTTAACACAGGATCATGTTTGTTTGCATGTACAATATTTTTTGCTTTTGATTTAATTTATTTTTTATCATATAATATAGTTTTCTTTGTTTATATTTTAATTTACTGTGTTAATAGAAAAACATGGCAATACAATTAATTCTAATTGAGACTACCACACGGAAAATTCATTTAATTTAAATGTGTAGTTTTGTATGGCTCGCCAATGTTTACAGCAATTTGTGTTTTAAGTGTGTTAAAATGTCTATTTAAAAATTAGTTTGCTTTTGCGATAAAACCGAATATAAATGGGTGTTTACATGTTGTGTAAAAAATTATAAATAATTTTTATGATAACAGCAAAGCCCTGAAAATAGAAAAATATATTTATTGATATGCATGAGCCAAATTATAAAGTATGTTTAAAAATTTCTTCTCAATGTGTAAATATATAGAAATATTTTTTAAGTCTATGGTTTTCTAAAGAATAAGTATTAAGCCTTTTATACATTTTTTAACAGGGGTGCTCACGATACAGCTCACTTGTTTCCGTTTGTGTTAGAAACATATTTTACAACAAATACAGAATTTTTAAGAACAACACACAAATTGACCACCAATCGAAGCTGGTGTGGTTTGGGCCGCGCTAGCTTGCTTGAAACTAACGAGGTGCAAGCATTTCTTGTTCCCAGTTCAGTAGTTGAAATACATATCCATACCTGAGCGAATTCCTAAAAAAGAGCCAAACTGATCTAAGTTGTAAATTGATATAATATTGTCTTTAAAACAATGAAAGTAGTGTTTTTCGAAACGTTTCTTCCAAAAAATAAGATGATAAGCGTTATTTTATAATAATAGAATTTTTTCGCGAAATACGAAAACCCCAATAGCAAATTAACTCAAACATATTTCGATCACATCAATCACATGAAAGGTATATGTTGTGCTGGACACTTATGTAATGATTTTGGAATGTGAAAAGTGCAAGTGCAAGCAGTTAAAAATAAGTGTATGAGATGAACGGGATAGAAAAAACTTAAATTATTCACAATCGATCAAGTTGCAGGAAATAGTTTAAGTGAAAGAGGACACTTGTGAACACAAACAAACAAAAAAAAAAAGAAAAAAAAAAGAACAAAAAACATTAAATTTGATAGTTATCCGCGACTGTAATTTTCATTTTCATACTCACTTGCCTATATATACGCTCATATTTTTATTAATATATTTAGCTAACAAGACCCTCAGCTGAATTTTACATACGCGTGACATACATATATGTCTGGAGTTGCTTTGAGTAAATCACGAAACTTCTTTTTAATGCAACAAGGACCTTTTCTTCGTGAGCGCACCTTTTTGGGAAAAATCCATAAACTCAACCTTATAATTGTGTGATATTCATTTTGATGATTTATTACTAATGGGTTCGCAGAGTAAATTTTTATTTTATTTATTTATTTTTATGAAATATAATTATAAATAATTACATTACATTTAGCAAGGCAACTAGTAACTAAGACTATCGGCCTGAGTAAATTTATATTTTTACGTTTTCTATATAATACAGGCTATCACCACTAGAAGAAGGAATGAAATAATTATACACATTTTAGTAGCATAAAAGGAGTTACCATGTCCATTTAATAAGGGTTTTAATTCTTTAATAATCATTAAAATTACGGTTTTCTTTAGAGGCTTTCAATTGACATAACTAGCATTACCTTACTTTGCTGATCGGGCACATTTACAATAAGCAGTTGGAACTCAGATTCGAACTAGCAGATACCCTTACCCAAATTAGTCTTATTTGTAAGTGGGTTAGCCTTAATATTCACTTTCAAAGTTGGTTGTATCAGCTTCGAATAAACGCAAATTGTTTCGTTGCTTGGAATTACTATAGTTGATTACTTTGTCTATTGAAATAACCAACATATTCATGTAAAATGCAAAGGCCTGATGGGGCAGGGATTATAGAAAGTTGTTGTCCTTGAAATAAGAATGGAAAATCGAAAAACATCGTAATATCGAAAATATATATGAATAATATATCCCTCCTCTATACTCGGAAATATTTTCAGAAATTGTTTGCTGCTTGGGTGACTTGCACCGATAATTTCATTAGCAATAATCAAGCCTTGGTTTAATAGCAACTTCTTATTACATTTGATAGTTCCAAATACAGAATTTCTAACGAATTTTGACTTTAAGCATTCGAAAACACAAATTAGATATTGTCGATTCACTTTTTAAACTTATTGTGGTCCAATTATTGGTAGATATTTGGTTGAACCTAGTTTTTCTGAATGTAGTATTTTAAGACGGCACTCAGTTAAAAAGTTTTTTATGAGAAGCATCTCGTATTGTCGGTAATAGATTAGGAAACTTGATGGATATTATAGTATATACTCTTGACATGCTAGGAGTATGGGCTAGCCAGATTTGATTAACCAATTTGATGTTAAAGTCAAAAGTTGTTCTCATGCCTGAGTAGAGTTTCGATATTTGTAAACACTTCATCGCGAACCACATATACATTTTCTTCAACATGTTTCTGAGATCCAATTGGAATTGTTGCTTTAATTTACACTTGTCGCTATATTTAGATTTATTGCTTTTTACACAGCCGTCAATAGGTGTATACGTATTTTCAGACTGCGCAAAATCAGCGGCTCCCTCAGGCAATTTGCAACATTCAACAATTCATAAGTCCACTTCCACATTACGGCTACCCACTATGACCAAATTTAGTCCATTACTCACAGCCTGTACTGACCTGAATATAAAATTTTTGCAGCAGATTCATATAAATCTTAATCTTGATTTGCTTTTAGAATTTTTAGCACCCTTGGAAATTTCCATTTGGAAATCATTTGTCACAACTTGAATTGTGTAAGACGATATAAGTTGTCAGCTGAAAAGGGTTTCTGTCATCTGCACATTATTAAAGTGCTGAAAGATATTTAACGGTGGGATATTGTGAGTTTTATTTATTAAACAGAAAGGATAGAGTAGACAATGTAACTCAAATAAAGATCAAGGCAAAACCTTCTTCTTTTGTGCTTTGGGGATGCAACAGTCATTATTGTTGTATTGACAGAAAATATATTAAAATGTACAGTATATTTTTTCAAATGACTGTCCTTTTTCTGCAAACTTTATTGCCGAAACCTCAATTTGATGATTTGACCATCTTATTTATTTCCTCCTCAGTGGGGAAACCATTAATAAATATAATTTCCGTAGACTTTTCCGTATTCTACAATTTATTAAAAAACTTTTGGGTTTACTGCTATGCGCCCACACATTTTTCACTGAGCAATAGTTTAAATATTTTTTCTGCTTTTGCGCCATTCCAAGGATCAGGTATTGTTGTGTTATTATTGATTGAATTTATATTACGTATACGACTAGTCATGGCGGGGATTACAGTGCGTGCTTTGGTAGCGTGCTGTATAGCATAAATTAGAGATAACAGAAAGATTTTCAAGAAGTCGAACATATATAATATTAAATAATCTAGGGGAAAAAATAATATACAAAATTATTGTGCTGGATATAGCTTGAACATCGCTCATACGCAGTGGCGTCTTTCCTTTTTAGAAAAAATAAATAAATAAAAAACGAAAAAAGGACTTAGCATTCTTAAACATTGTGCTGTTTTTAAACTAAAAGCATATACATCCTATGTTCATATGAATGTCCACTTCAGGCACATCCGTTGCTCGGAATATTGTTTGCAAAAACCACATTGTATGGTGATAATAGCATACGAGTATCTTGACAAGAAATTACCTAAACCGAATATCATAAATTCAAGTACAAGTATTTGGTTGTCAACTTATTGTGTATATGTGTGGTGAGTGGTACATATATTTTAGGTTAAACATATTTGAACATATGCTTATATTTTAGCATTATGTTCATTAGACAAAGATATGATATTTGATAATGTTCTTATTTTTGCAGCTTGTTTGCATTAAATTTCCGTAAAATTGCTAAACCAAAATATTATATATTTATTTGATTATGTGGAAGTATGTCTACTCCTTTTCCTTAAGGACTTATGTTTTAGATTTTATTTGAAAAGTTTTCTCATAATAAGAATCAAATTTGAAATTTGCGACTACTGCTTTGAAATACACTTTATCTTGAATATTTAAAAATTCTTAAAGTTTACAATGCGGAAGCACTGTTTCTTTTTAAACCAGTCGTAGTCCAATTGTTTTCTTTATACAACTTTTGTATGTTTCTTATAGCTTGGAAGACCTTCAGGCCCACAAAGGCTGGACAAAATATTTAAATATTAATATAACCAGCTCTAAATGTAGTATAGTATACTGTTTATTTTGTTTATTTTTGTAGAAGTTATTTGAGCATGCACTTCTTTGAATGTTTCTTCTGTTTTGGTAAAAATCAATGAATATCACAATATGAATAAATAACATTTTACAAAGCAACATTTTTCTCTTTGGAACAATTCCATTATACTAAAAACTTGAGATTTCATATGTCTTTTTTCTTCCGCGAATTGTGTTAAAAAATGTAGTTGGAATAAATTAGCTTGTTGATATTTTTACACCATTCCTTTCTAAGTATCAATACATGTTTTGATAACAATCTGAGTGGGTGTGTGTATGATAGTACTTGTATGCATGGTATGTGGGCGTCCGATAAATATATGCTTATAGCTTGAGTAGTGGTTAGTTAAATGTGTTTATTAAGTGGTTACATGTGTTTACAACTTCTCTAGAATTTTGTCCTAAATTTTAAAGTTTAACCGCGTAATACTTTCGGAGGTACTGCCTCGAGAACTTGTGCACTCCAGGCTAGCTAGGCTAAGAGAGCTGTCTTTAAACGCGTTTTTATCTCGAGAACTACACAACCGATCTTCATGAAATTTTACACAGGCCTTTGACAAAGAATTTTCTTTTCGACTACAACTATTTGAAAAAAAAAAATGTAAAATTTTCATTGAAATTTTAATTTTTTGTAAAAAGGTCTATCTAAAATCCAATTTTCAGTTTTTTCCCCTCTTTTTCCAAGTTGTAAGTTAAGGTTTCAACTAAAGCAATTTGAACTTTAATATATTAAATAAAAATGTGATTAAAATTTTATTATTTATATTGACCATTCACATCAATATAAATATGGTGTGGTTTATTACTTGCATCTGGTCGCATACCATAACTAAACGAAAGCTGCTTACGGTTTGCTCGAATACATTTTATTGGAGATTCATGTCAGTCATATTTATGCTTAATTCATTATTTCCATACGTGTGTAAAAAATAAGTGAATTAAATGAACAAATATTAGCTGATGAGCTTCATGAAACAATGTAAACACCATTATGGAATAAAAAATAACTGAAAATATCTAATAGAGAGTATATCAAATGTGTAAAAATGTGAAAATATTACATTATTAGAAAGCTAGTATTTTCTCTGTACCTCACTAACTGTTCAAAGCTTGAGAGGATCACAATAAACTACCTATCTATATCTCAAAACACAAAACCACATGATATTGGTGTAGTTTAATAGAAATACAGATAAGATAGATATATCGTAAGTAGTCATAAGTTGCGTATACGACATGTTTAACTCTAGACTTTCATATTTCAAATTTCAAATGTGCTATTAATTTTACTCAATATTATTTTTGGCATCTCACTGTAATATTGGGAGAATATTTGATATATTTGTAGCTCATGTTTTTCAACGTCCTACTTAAAACACGAGCAAAAGAAACGAACTGGCGTGAACCTATTGTTTACAGCTTGTGGTCTATTTATATGTACTAGCTTAGTTATGCTTATGTTTTTGTTTTCTTCACATTACTCTAGCCAGCGAATAAAGTTCGTTGTCAGTTTATTGGCAGTCAAATCTTTTTTTTTTATTACGATAATTGCCATGTTTGTAAGCAGTAGTTTAGTTTCTACCTAAAACTAAGCTCATTAATACCATTTGTAATGAGGGAATAGACTAGATAACGCAAAATACAAATAACAATGTGATATATAATAATATAGCAATAATATAACAGATACTTTAATATGTTTTAAACTTTATGAAAATAAAATATATGAGTTGTGTAGAAAAACTGATATATTAGATCAAAAACGGTAAACCAAATAGTTACGATTTTTACACACATATAACCAGTACAATAAGCATAAGCAAAATCACTTTTCTTCTCAATATGCGTTCATTGCACAGCATGTACTATCTATCATTCAGCAATAATTCTTTTGCTCTATGTATGTTTTGCGAAGTATGTATGTGGTAAATATAAACGAATTTTCTACTTGTTTAGTTTCAAGAGGCTCTTTGAAGGTTATTTTACTCCA
>NW_017537431.1:53176-67916 GCF_001853355.1 Bactrocera latifrons
TTTTTTTTTTTTTTTTTTTTTTTTTTTGTGAATATCCGGAATAAAAACGCAAGCCACCTTTCCACCTTTTCGTTTAAGATTTGTAAAAAATCAATTTATTATTTAATTTTCCTTGACTTTCATAGCGAAGAAATAAAAAGTGAAAACTATTTGCCAATTTTAAAATTGTCTAAATACGATGCATGTATGGTAATCATCCGTATATGCATACTTACATAAGTAATCCCACATACTAAAATATGCAAATAATAGATTCAGATTAAACATTTCAAAGAAACATTAGTTAGCTACTTCCAAATCAAAACTGGCGACGATTAAGTGACATTATATCTTTGCAAAAAATGAAAAAAAAAAATTGTTTTCTATTCATTATTGTTTGTAGATTAATATGATTTTAGGTTAGGCCCACTTTATACAATCCTTAGAGCTCTTTGAATGAGTCATGTTCAACAATAAAAACTGTTTAAATAAGCCAATTGAATGCAGCCATTTTTGTCATTCTGAAAAGCCGATGAGTCAGGCCGTTAATTCAATGTAGAATTCTTCACACCGTAAGCCATCAGTCATAACATTTTTCATGTTAGCGTTTACATAAAGTCATAGAGTAAAGAATATTTGCTCTTTGTGAGTATGATCTTCTTGAGTTTTGCGCTATGGAATCAAAAGAAGTAGGTAAGCTTACGTCTAGCGTGCCAGAGTGATAAATTGATAGCTTACCTGCAGTCTTTGAAATATAATATTTATACTAATCTGAAATCACTTGCACACACACAAGTTGTTGTCGTCCCGGGTATAAAGTAGTATTATATACCATATACACATTTATGGATTCATCGAAAACTGAAGTTGACTATGTTTAATAAATGTCGACGCAGTAAAAGTTGACATGAGTTTATGTGCATAAGCACACGTGTGTTTCAATTTTAACGCTTATATTTATTCTCATAGTTTAGTTTAGGCATGTGCTGGTATTTAACAAGCGTAAGTTAAGAAATATTCAGGTTTGTCGATAAATGATAATATGATGACAGCTGTCGCAAAGCGCAATGAAGTTTTTGCAACTATCATTTGAATAAATCTAAAAATATATTTATGCTATAACTTTGTGATATCGACTTTTGAAATATGTTGCTCTATTTTGGTAAACAGTGAAATATATATTTTCGGTGTTAATACAATATTTATTGAAAACCATTTTATGGCTTTCCATATATAGGTGTGTGATGCACTTCGCCTTGTGAAATGAGTATTTGTGTTGGCAGCAATAATATTACATATTACATATAAATATTGTTTATATACCGGGTTTTATAAAATATTTAAAGCATTTCAATTTGTTTAAAACTTTAGTAATATGTACAGTTCTGTTGACATTCAACAAACTATACTACTCAGCCACAACAAAGTTTCTTCATATTGATGTATAAAAAAGCTCTCACTTTTGTATGAATGTTTGTCTTATGTATACAGGCTTAACTTTGACTGCAAGTAACTTATTGTGTAGTTTTGAAACTTCTCACAAACTTTTCAAATACTTCTTTAATAAAGCTGATACATAATTTTTCTTTAAGTTCGATTCCTTTTCTCTCTTGTTTCTCAATTTAGTACCAAATTTTTCTCAAAACCACTTTTGAAGCTTCGTACAGGAAATTTTTTATAAGCCATTGTTTTTATTTTCCCTCCCGTCATTTAAACAATATAAAATTCTAGGCTTTAAGATATTTATTAAAAATCCTTTCTAAATTTATTAATTTCCACCTCATATTCCTTTTTTAAATTATTTCATTTCTGTAAAACGTATAGCATTTACATTCCTTCTCTGACTCAAAATGCTGATATAGACTTACCATGCTTACTTCTAAATTTTTAACATTTTTGTCACAATCGGTTATGCCCACGTACATTTGCACGTAATAACTGTAACATTTTCTTACATAATAACGATGAAAATTCTTTAGACTTAGTTAATATTCTAGTTGAAAAATTTGTGTAAATAGAAACATGCCGAAATTGCGGTCCCTTCAGATTAGTCGCAGTTGGTACAGACGAAAAGCCTTTTAACCAAGAGCATTAAATTAGTTTAAAGATTCACCACGTGGCAAATGAGTACTCAGTTGGTGTGCAAAAAGTTTACCTTTCGTTACTTACATAAATAATTTTAAAGTATATTGTAAGCAAACTAGTTCGCCGCTTTACATGTGTTATGTTTATTAAAAATATGTTTCTCTACACTCAGCATTTGAGTAGTCAAGTTCCAATGCCAACCAACTTCTACTTATTGAATGATCTGATGCTATAGAAGTAAAATAAAATTAAGAAAACCGAAACCAAATTTATTCGGAAACTCAATCATAATATAAGACTGCAAACACAAACATACAATTCAGTTCCATTACGTATTGTGGTCTCTGCGTACGAATTTGAATTGTAAATTTCCATTTAAATTAAATGGAATTAGCACTTTGTAATTTGGCGTCCTGTAGAACTTCCCATGAATAACTCAGTGTTTACAAAGACATAGCGGATTTCACCTGTAGCACCTAAGTCCTTTGCAGATTTGCAATAATTTGCAGTAAACAAAAATTTATGTTACGTTGTGGGTAAAAGTGTATTTACTGTCAAACACCCACAGAACTTGAATATTTGTGTTATGAATTATATCTAGGCATGTGTACATATATTTAAGCTGCTAAAGGTAATAGCTATTTGCCAAAATATTTAAAAAATTTATATATATTTTAAAGTATGTTTTAGTAGATGGGATACTCAAATTTTAGTTTAGGTTTTACATATTAGCTGTTACTCATTTGCTTTTACCGTATATTGCCATGGTAAGTTTATAAATGTATAAATATCAATTACCTATATCACTGAGTTTTTGCAGTGATATCGCATCACTTGTACCACCCAGTCTGCAAATAGTATGGATACGTGAGCTTAATACTTGACTGCGAGTATTTCAAACAATTTTTACCTTTCTCCTTGACATATTAAAAGTATTTATTTTGGTTTAAAAATATTCAATTTATACGACTATACATTTTTCGTTTTTTCCGCCAAAGAATTTTAAACCTTTTTACAGAGAAGGCTGTCAAAAACCCATTCGCCACTTTTATGGCAATTTCAGTTAAGAAATTCATCATTAAATCTATATATATACAAATCGTCGTTTAATATATATTTCGGAAAATATGTGTGCATCACTGAAGACTAATTATGAATAGTAATATTTTCTTAATACCGAAAGTGTGTCCATATGTATATACATTTTATTTTTAAAGAATATTCGAGTAAAATTTCTATTAACTTAGACGACAATTTAAAATTTCTTAAGTTAAATTGAATCTACTTACCCCTTTTGTAGAACTTTTAGATCTAACAGTTTTTATTAATATCCAAAAAAAACTTTTTCAAATATTTATTTTATTGATGTAATATATAATATATAGTCGTATTGCGCAATACTAAAAGCTTTCACGAAATCTATGTGGTAAATTCTGCATATACTACTTATTAATTAACTTAATTTGCTGCAGAATGTCCTGTAAGCGACCCTTATCCCGCAGTTCTAAAATACGATTATTTGATTCTTTCCAGGCATCGATTTGGTTTGTAAAAACCCTTATGAAAATTCTGGAAAACATAAAAAATTTCTGACTCGAAAATGTAAAAATAATTGATCATGTAATGTTTTTGTTTATTTTAACTTTATCTAGGTACATCAAATTTACTACTTGGTGCTTTAATTCAAACACAAGAAATGAAGAATCGTTTATTTATTATTATTATTTACTATGCTGGCATTTAAAATAGCAAGCAGTATGGATTTTTGATAGGTGCCGGATTATTACATCCATTAACTTTCGTTTAATCAATAACATAAAAATGTAAATATGTTATGAATTTGTTAGAATAAAAAAAGTAGTAGAAAATGTATTTGAAATCTGGCAGTGTTAGTGCTTATTTCCATATATTTAGAATTTTATAAATATGCTGTCAAAAAAGTCTTGCGGTMTTTTTATTGAATTTTCAATTCTTCATAAAATTTTGTTTGATGACTCATGCCCAGCTCTTCACCGATGCTACGCCTGCTACTATGCCGGTCTCTTTCGACCAATTCAGCGATTTTATCGCAATTTTCGACGACAGGCCTTCCGGAGCGTGGCGCATCTTCGACCACCTCTACACCAGAACGAAAACGTTGAAACCATCGTTGTGCGGTGGAAATGGAAACTGTGTCGGGGCCATAAGCAGCACAAACTTTATTGGCGGCTTGAGATCCATTTTTGCCTTTATCAGAGTGGTACTGTAAAATATGCCGTATTTTCTCTTTATTTTGCTCCATGGTTGCGACGCTATAACTCACGAACGACTTAAAAGAAACGGCAATCATGTGTTAGCGCGTGGGAATGAGCTTTCCAAAAAGGTGTGGCATGATCCGATGCGACGAATAAAACTAGAACTACGCGGTCTCAGCGCCAACTACCGAGAATACCGCAAGACTTTTTTGACAAACAATACTAAAGTCTCCCACAACAAAGTAATTATTTATGTTGGTGCGCATGCATTAGATTTTCCGGCTCTAACCTTTTGTAAATATATTTATGGACGTGTCAATTGAACACAGTGCAGAATATCACTTATTGCGAAAAAAATTCAAGATATATCGTATACAGATTTGCGTTAATGTGTTTGAGAACGGAGTTAACTAGTCGGCTAATGAAATAATTTTTACTCTTTGTATTTTCCATGCTTTGACACTTGCGTCCACTTGAATGCCTCGAATTTTTCAATTAGGTTTTTAAATAATTTCCTTTTTATTAAAAGTCAACTGGGGTTCATATTAATTTTCTATTTTCTAAATTATTGAATACAATTGTGTGTAATTTGGTTGGAGACATTTTTGGTTGATAAATTTTGTTCAAAAAACCTCTGCCTAGTATACAAAAAAAAGTTTTGACCTTAACCTCTTGCATGGTTTTCTGCTCTTTTCTTCGTTCCTTAACTAAATTCCTTTTCTAACTGTTAGTTATTCATAACCGTCTGTAAAATTGTTTCAAGTGAAAACTCGAAGCAATTGTGATGAAGGTACGGCGTAAGGGAAATGCAATATTCAATTTTGCCGCATGATTATTGGTCACTCTGGCGTATGAGAAACATTTGTGCTCTGCAGTCTTCTGCGCAACCGGGCATAATTTAAATCTAGTTGTGTGTTAAACCTGACAATGGTTTTGGTGACTTACAGATGCAGAAAAAAATGGTAGAAATAAAGACAAATTTGGTTACCCATACTTTTAAATTTAAAATACATATTTTGTAAAGAAGAAAAAAAACTTATCCGTTTAACCCTTTTGAGTAGAATCGAGTACTAATTGATTAAAATTGATACTTAGGCAATTCAATAGCTATGAGCATCACGTCTACTCCTTCACTTGAGTTGTCATCCATCGCATAGACATAAACTATTTCACAGGCATATTGAATTTTACGTTCACAAAGACAGATTCAGATCGCTTCAGCTATGAAAAAGTAAACACTTCAAAAGTGCTTGCAGAAATGAATTGAAAATGCAATTCCAGTAGCAAGCACACCATTTTCTTTCAAATGATTTCAATAAATCACTCAAATTATTGTCATTGCACTTTTGAAAATAAATATGGGCGTTTAAATATCTTCATTCAGCAATATTAGTGACTGCTTTTGGCTGCTCACGGCAGTAGTGTGCAATCCAGCCATTCCGCACTGGCTAATCTTCAACTGAGTTGTGTTTATTCTCACTAAGAAGTAGTCTTAAGTATCAGGTAATTATTTTCAGGATTTTTTTTTTTTTTTTTTTTTTTTTTTTTTTTTTTTTTTTTTTTTTTTTTTTTTTTTTTTTTTTTKTTTGAGATTCCTTTTGGTGCCAGTGGGTAATGAATATTATAAAGTTACCCCACCCTTGAAAATATTAATATCGGTTTCACTGATATAAGTGGCTCTTTAGACTAACTTCATAATTGTAGCAATTTCATGTGATCAAATATCCCCTTTCTATATTGTTTTATTCATAAGCCATGAAACATGTGCAAATGCCTTACCTTGACCAATACCAGTGCATGTGCTCGGTTTTATGAGACATAATTCTGTCCCGAGTCTATGAAAAATCTAAAGAAATCATTTGCCACAATTTGTCTGTGTGTGTGGTTAGTATGTATGTGTGTATAAGCATATTGAATATAATTTTACACTTTTCGTGGTTCTTGTTTTATCATGGCTAAGTCTCACCTGTCTCCTAATTTTTTTGCACATTTGTAGCTTTGCGGCATTTCGGGTGGTGTCTGTGTACACAACATTCCTAAACGGATTGTTTTTACCAGGAGACAAGTGCTGTTTTTTATATTTTTCGAGAAGTTTTTCTTACACTTTTTCAATATTGTAATAATTGTCAATAATGAAATCAGAATTTTATTTCAGTGGTTATTTAATTAACTGAATGCCTTCTTTCATGGTAAAATTTTGATGGCTTCATAAAAAATATTGTCACATGTATTATATTAGGTCTTTGTGTAATATAATCTTTAAATTTGTTTATATTGTTTATATTTCATTTACACTCTATGGCTCTACTAAAAAAAAATTTGATCCTAAGCATTCTTAAAAGCCAAAAATAAAAATATACAACACAGCAAAAATATTAAAAGCAAAATCATTTCAATTAGCTCATCAAAGGGGTATGGTCACTGTAGAGTTAAAAAAAATATATTTAAAAATAAATTTCAAGTTGATTTGTGGTGAAGAAAATTTTTTCCAACTACTTTAGGCATATACAGTAAATACACCTCTGGCTCAGCTGTATAATATTCCAGTACGCGCTATATAGAAGTAGGTAGAACAATTTCGATTGATTAAAAAAATTTTTTGTGGCCAGCTTATTAGGGAATTATTGAAATTTTGAATTGAAGAAATTTATTAGTTACGTTTAATAAACCCGTCCACACTTCACTGTGGCTGATACATAGATAATAATACTACTACCATCTACATGATTTATGTTAGTTGGATTATAACTATTAGTTAATTCGATAAAGCATTTTTATGAAGCAACTTATGTTAGTTTACAAAAATGGATCATAAAGCATTTCGTGTGTTAATAAAGCATTGCTTTTTGGGGGAAAATGCTGTTGAATTTGGGCTCAGAGAAATCCACCGATGAAAAGTTATATACTAAGCTGGAAACAGGCGATATGAGCACCGAGGACAATGATGCTCTAAAGAATCGAAAGCTCTGTGCATAATGGGTGCCACGCAAGTTTGCATCGGTGTGTGACAATAGAAACATAACTCCATCATTTCCCACTGGAGTCCAATCGACAGTCATTCTAGTGGACTGCACATGATGAACCGGTTCTCAGGTGTGGAAAGACGAAAAAGTCAGCTGGAAAGGTTATGACTTCAGTCTTTTGGAATGCAAGTGGTATAATACCAACGTTTGATTACTGAGCCAGTTATAGCTTATTTCACTGCGTATTTGGTAGCAGTTCTTTTCTACTATTCCAATACAGCAAGAATCTTTTTAAAGTTGCATGCATATATTCAAATGCTTCCTACAAACATGAATTTGGAGAAAATGCTTATGATTTGAAATATAATTTTTGCATTTCTGAGTCGCATTAAACTTCTATATGAAGAGATAAAAAGTATCCTATGTCCTTACCCCGGTTCTATGCTTCCTTCTCACCAAATTTTAGCCAAACCGGTTCAGCAGTTCGTGAGTTATAAATGGTGTAACTAATACAACTTTCATTTATATATATAGATGTTTACCTACCAAATTTTATCAGATATTGATTTCATTTATTTATACCGAAAGCAGTTGCAGTTGCTAAGCAGGGATTCAGTTATTGTACCCTTCACTTGGCTACAATAAATCCATGAATCCCAAAAATAATCACGTAGTAGAATGAAATTTATGCTTTGTGTTCATCAACTCACAATCACCATATAATTTTGCCACAATGCGCTAAATTGGTTGAAACTTTACCTTTTACTTTTTGTGGTATTTCTGTTTCGGTGTACCTTATTTTCTGTAGCTGTTTAAGTATCGAATTTTATGCTCGCTGTGCTTTCACTCCAAAAACCAGTTACTGATACTTAACTTAAACTGGAGTTGGCTAGGGGTTTTCTCTATATTTAGCATTCCCTCCTCCTTCTCAATTTTACGCCTCTTTTTTGCATTTTCGTGTGAATTTGTTTCATTGACCCTTTAGGTTGTTCCACTCAATTTAATATATTTTGTCTGCTTGGGTCAACATCCGCTATTAAAAGAAATAATTTTTAGTCTTTAATTCGGAGAAAATTAAAATTTTTTAACATGTTACTTAAAAAGCGGGATGTATAAAAACAATGTCTGTATTTTTATTCAATGCTTTGGGCCGCATTAAGGAACTAAAATTATAATTAGTTTTAGAAATGCATTTAGCTAACAAAAATGAGCTCTTAATACAGTGAGATTACAAACTCATAAGGCAAATCATCATCTACATTGACAGTGCTGCGCACACATCAATGAACTTCGGTATATGCACAGTTCCTGCCTACCAGTATGTTAGCAAATTAGTACAACTGCCCACTTAGAGCCAACTTGCGTTCATTATATTTAATTAAACCATACTTTGAATTGCTCACTAAGCATTGGTGAATACCGTTAAATGTAATAGAAAAGCATTTGAATTTATATTTAAATGTTGGCTCTATTTGCATATAATGCTTAACACGAACTACATATAAAACTATAGATTGTATGTATGTTTTTACTTAATTATAGAAGAGCATTATGGGTATTTAAATAAATTACATTTACAGCATTCTATCTTAATTGTCTTAATCAAAATGAATGCGTGTGCGAATGAACTGCCACGCACCAATTGTCCCCTTACATTTTCTCCAAACAAGATGGAGTTCTGAAGACACGTGAATAATTAAAGAGAACTGCAAGAAAGTAATAATAAATATTATTGTTTCGTCGCTAATTTGGCTTCCAAAATGAACAACAAAGCGTACTAACAAATTCAAATAAAACAAATTTCCTTTCTAATCAGTGAAGCTTTCAAAGAACAAGTTAATTAAAAACTTATCTGATTTATATGTATTAAGCGAGAAGAATATATGTATATGTTTTTGTATTGATTTAAGTGAGCTAGAATAAAAGCAACAACATCCCATAGTCATAATTGAAAGAAAGCACAATATCATTCATTAAACAATTGAAGTTAAGTGGCATTTGAAGGCAACAAGTCAATGGCGTCGTGCCAAGAAGGATTAAAGACAACGAAATAGCAATTATTTTTGAATGCAGAAACATTTTGAGATAATGATTAAAAGATAATATGTACGTATGTATACATATTTATAATATATAAAAGCTTCTGAATGTTAGGAATCCACTAGAAATATGTATTATAAAATTATAATGAATAGAAAACTAGAATTTTATATAGTAGATGGCAGGTTGGTATTGAAAAATATAGTTCAAGTTTCAATCAATTACTGTACATATTTTTTATGACTGTTTGAAGAGGCATAAAATCAATATTAGTAATATCTTTGATTATGTTCAAACTTCAAGCTACAATGTAGACTTACATTTATCATTTATTTTGTGTCATGGCACTCGAAGCGTAGAAATTAAAAAAACCATAACTTCGGTTTGGAAAATTATTTTTATTTATTTTAAAGTAAAAAATTTGTGAAAATAATCGTAAATTGAGGACTTATTCACTTTTTCTTGATATGACCACCTTTTGTCTTAACTATGACCTTGAGACGGTCAAAAAACGAGTCGCAAGCTGCCCGAATGTGACTTGCCGGTATTTTGGCCCACTCACGGACACTCAGTATCTCGAGACTAGTGCATTTTTTTACTTCGGACCTTGCTCTCCAAAATGGCTCAGGGAGAATAATCCATTGGATTCGCATCTGGTGAATTCGAGAGCCATTGTGTGGTCATAATGAAGTTCGGAACGTTGTTTTTCAGCCATTCTTGGTTCACTCGCGCTTTGTGAGACGGTGCTGAGTCTTCTTGAAACGTTCGAAATGTGCTTCAAAAAAACCTCCAGGACACTTTTCCGATAATACGTTTTATTTAATTTTACGCGAGGCGTGATGAAAACAATAGGAGAGCGCCCATCTGCGGTGACACCGGCCCAAACCATTATTTGTCTCGAGTGCTGCCTCCTGGTGGCTAACCGATGTCTTAGATTCTCGTATGAATGGTCGGTCAAGTAAACCCTATTGAGAGTTTACGAATTGCTCAATTGGAAAAATTTTTTCGTCAGAAAACACAATGTTCGGAATTTGACCGCTTTCGGCCAATCGAAGCAACTGCTACGCTCTCTCAAGTCTTACTTGTTGTGCTTCGGTGTGAGATTATGGGCCTTGTAAGGCTTGACCTTGAGCTCATCTTTTAATATGCGTCGAACGCTGCGGTCGGAAATTTTCAGTTCTTTAGCAATTTGATTGGTACTTCGTCGTGGATTTCGCTCAAGTCGCTTCTTCACTTTCCGAACCATCTCACGTGACGTTGCAGTCTTTTGATGACCACCTCCGCGGCGTTTTCTGATGCTACCAGTATCAGTGTAACGAGTGATGGCGCGATATACGCTGATCACTTTTTTTGCGTTTACTTTTGGCAAACCGCTTGTGTACACTTGTGAACAATACTCCGAATTGTCATTCAGCAAATTTATAAACAGCTGATTCCAGTGCGGCAGCTGCGGGAACGGTGTGAAGTTGGTTACACTTCGAGGGCCGGACCCTGTAGTCTTTTCAAGTTTTGTGTTAAAAATTTATACGCGGAAGTTTTACTAATAAAATGCCTTGAACTTTGATTTTGAATAAAAAATTTTAGACGAAAAAGTACTTTCATTTAAGTCTTTCAGATAAGAGCATAAATGTGCAATTTCTAAATGGATTTCGACACTTACTGTTACTCATCCATAAATATTTAAATATATTTCACAGTTAAATAAGCAATATTTCCTAAAACTGCAGTAGTCTTACTATCCCAACTGTGATGTCAAGGGCGAGAAAAGTTGGCCTTTCTCTGCTCTCTGCTTTAACATTTTTCACACTTCAAATCTGTGCAAAAGTTTTTCATCACAGTTAAGGCAAATGCAAGTGTACAAGTCATGTCTCTGAAAATGACTACGAAACTAAGTAAAACTTATATAGTAAATGCTGACGAGTCTGACACTTTTTATGAATAAGTACCTTACGCATGAATTTGTTTTTTTTACTCATATAAGTGGTATGCAATATATAGATATTATGATATAATATATAACTCAGTAAAATAATCACAGAGTTTCAATAAATATTGTGTATATGGAAAAGCACAAAAAACTGTTTTTTTTTTTTTTTTNAATAAATATTGTGTATATGGAAAAGCACAAAAAACTGTTTTTTTTTTTTTTTTTGTTGGAAAAAAGTTTTTTTTTTTTTTTTGGATTTTGAAATTTTTTACGGAATTAGAAAATATTTTTATCAGAAATCTGTGAGTGTTTTACATAAAATTGTATAACTTCAACATTTTTTGCACTCAATTTTCAGGTCATTTTTTTTGTTTGATCGGAATACGGGTACAAAACCATGTCGCCAATTAATGGAATGGCCATATGTATTAGCTGCTACAAATTTAATAAATCAAAAATATTTTAAAAGTTGAAAGGAGGAAATATTAGAACTAAATCTAGTTTTGAATGTATTTTTATAATTCTTACGATATCTATAAAGCAATGTATGGAATCCTGTTGAGAAATGTTCATTAGCATAAACTTCATGCATAGACTGAAACGAAAAGTCTAATTTTGTTATTTTGCATCCTTCTTGGTAGAAAGAAAAATATGGCAATAGTATTTCTATTGGCTAAGAATAAGCCAAAATATTTTTCTAGTTAGTAAAAAAGTGTGCAAAGTAAATCAAAGAAAACTTACTTTTACTATCAGAGGTTTCAAATAATGGAAATCTAAAGAATAAACACTTAAACAGGTGCATGCACATATGCTATATAGTATATATGTATAGATATAATATATGCAAATAAAATCATGTTCGTTTACTGTTATAATTGAGCTAAAAAGCTCATACACTTCTACAATGTATATTTGCTACAACTCATGAACAAATACAGCCTCTATAAATATCTGCAAGTCATATATATTTACTTTTATCCTACCACATATACAATGACGCCTAAATATATAATGGCAGACAATCAATCTTAATCAAATTGTGGGTGTTTTTGTTTTAAAATGTGCAGCAAAAGCAAAAATTGTTTTTTATTTAATGCTACTTGATGCGGGTTGATTAAACTAAAAGCCAAACTTTGTCTTACAAACTTGCAAAGTATTGGTAATGGAGAGAACAAATTAAGAAAGCATGGGCTTAAAGCTAAATTAAATTTTTTGCAGTTAAGTGAGAGAAACTCGCATGTTAGTGCTCGTATTATAAGACTACAAATAGCGGTAAGGATAAACTAGCAGAGAGGATCATATAAATTTCAGGCAGACTTCGCAAGAAGCAGGGCACTCAATTTCCTGCATCAAATTGGCTTTCAAGTGAACACGTGGATTTGCACATATGAATTAGCATGTTGATTGGCAATATAGCTATTGCAAAAGTCAATTCATTTTTCCTTTCAGAATAATAAAATTTTGTAAACCAATCACGTGCTTGCCGATTTTATATTAAAAAAATCGGCCACGTTGTGTTCGCTGGTTCGACATGTCGTGTACGTAACCTTGTATTTTATGTGTGGTAGTCATGCATGACGATTAAGTAATCTAATGTAGTTTAATTTATACGTTTAGATGGCTAAACAAATGCACGCTAATATTTCATTTATTTAATTAACAGCAAATTACACCAAGGTATTAGTGAACACATTAAATTGCATTGTATTATTGAACTATATAAAAATATTAAATATTTAGTTGTAAAATTTGTTGGGGATGCATAACCTTCATTGAAATCAATTACTTTACTCATTTTTAGTTTTTACTAAATAATAAAATATGTAAGGACTGTAATCAATTAGTTCGGATAGCGCAGAGTAAAAATTAACTACTAAAAGAAATATTTATAGAATTTCTAGTAGAACTGCATACACAATTCTTCACAACCAACCCCATCAGCTCTTTCACACTGCAAGCTGTGGTCATTATCTTTAGGCCTTTAGGTAGGTTGGCAGGCTTAATTAGCGCTGGATATAGGGCTTTGTAACAATCAAAAGTTTGGGAGGAAAGAAACAGACAATTGCATACACGGTTGTGATGCTCATATATCGTTCCATAGTTAAGTCAGTATAATAGTTTACGACATTTGCAAAGTGTAATGATGCAAAAAACAGTGGGAAAATTGGAAGTTATACGCCACGGCAAAAACCGCATTGCGCTTGAAGCAATCGCACCATTTTTATAGCCTATCTCAGATGGTTTGACGGTAGAAAGCATAAAACCTTTCGCCACTGCGGTAGAAGTTATGTAATATAACTTTCACTTGGACATTGATGTTAGTGTGTGTTTTTTAAGTTTAACTACACTCGCGTTATAAGACATAAGCTGTGACCACTTGCCATGGTTGTATCCTTGTCTGCCATCGTCAGCAAACTTCGTCGTTTATAAGTTTTATATTTTTCATTTTTCAATGTACCACCATTCCTGGCTTTGACCAGAATCGGCGTGCTCACTTTTCCTTTAACTTCGGTAAGTTCTCCTACTTTTGTAAATATTGGTAATTTTCGCAAGTTGTGATTGCGAATTTGGTTACGGAAGTAGTATACCACAGTTTATCGAAAAAAACAACTTTTTTATGAGTACAAGCTCTTAAACACAAGTATTAATAATAGTAACATAACGCCAGCATTTTATATTCATAAAATTTGAGAAAATTTTGTTTTAGCACTTTCTTAGAATATAAGCCCAAAGATATCATACATCTTGGATAAATATGTACTAATTTAAGGGTTTCTCATAAAATGAAATACAAATGTTGGATTTCATGAGAAATAAGCTTAATAGTTCCTTCATTTCTTATGGTATTAAATTTATCATGGTTATTGCGGTCTCGACAAAATACGGTTTCTGACTTCTGGTAAGGTGGGAGCAATATTTGAATTGATTTTCTGTTTCTAGTTCATTGTTGTTTGTAGTCTTTTATTCATATTTACCTTAGTTTACTTAGTAAATAAACTTTTGTACTTGGCATAGCACTCAGGAAGGGTTTCCTCAATTCCAAAACATACCAAAACCTTTCGGCTGCTAGCACACTGCATTGAATAATGTAAATAGATATTATAAAGATGCCACGTACTTCTTTAGTTTATAATAAAAAAAAAACATTATTAACATATCCTTATAGTTGATTTTCTGTTTTACTTTTTTCTTTCAGGGGCAGAACAGTCAGCGATTTTGAAAAAGTAACATTAACAAAAATAGTTTTGGCACCACATGTGGATGATAACCGCAGAAACGCAGGTTACCTCATGGAACCGATTATGGAAAGGACTCGCCAGGTGCAGACTGAGTGTAGACGTGTGACAAAATCAAATAAGGAATACAACATCAAATGGTTTTGTGCCAACGAAACTTCTTACTATAAATTATTTATGTACCATTAAATAAAAAATATAAGGAATTACAAAATATTGACAATTAAAATTTCTGATAAAGCATAAAACCTTGTTTAAAAAAAAATATATATATTT